>NW_022985557.1:356865-380212 GCF_010093815.1 Pseudovirgaria hyperparasitica
GTATACTAGCTGCGTCGTCTTCCATTTTAGTATCTTCCACATTCTCTTTCTCCGTATGTTCCGGCGGTAACTATAACTATATCTCTATGGCTAGTATGTTTACGCGTGGATAAGCTTCGCTAGACACGACGATATTCATAGGTGGATTATCTATGTTAGTAGTTATAGCCGCACCTGTCTTTAACACTACTCTAATGTTAGTATCTAGGACCATATATATATATATATGTCTGAGTATACTAGCTGCGTTATCTTCTATTTTAGTATCTTCCACGTTCTCTTTCTCCGCATGTTCCGGTAGTAACTATAACTATGTCTCTATAGCTGGTGTGTTTACGCGTGGATGAGCTTCGCTAGGCACGACGATATTCGTAGGTGGATTATCTATATCGGTAGTTATAGCCGCACCTATCTTCGATACTACTCTGATATTAGTATCTAGGACTATATATATATATATATATCTAAGTATACTAGCTACGTCGTCTTCTATTTTAGTATCTTCTATATTCTCTTTCTCCGCATGTTCCGGCGGTAACTATAACTATATCTCTATAGCTAGTATATTTACGCGTGGATGAGCTTCGCTAGGCACGACAACATTCATAGATAGATTATCTATGTCGGTGGTTATAACCGCGCCTGTATTCGATACTACTCCGATGATGTTAGTATCTAGGACCGTGTGTATATATATGTGTCTAAGTATACTAGCTACGTCGTCTTCCATTTTAGTATCTTCTATATTATCTTTCTCCTTATATTCTAGCGGTAACTATATCTACGTACCTATGCCTATAGTATCTATGTCTAGTTTAGCCTCTATTATATCTATGGTCGTAACCGTCGGTACTAACTTACTATTTATAGCCGCGATATACTAATTGAATTCTCTAGTAACGGTTTCCTTAACTATCCTATAGAGTATAGTAGTGTCTATACTACTAGTTTTAAGCTCTATCACCACTTCTTTACTTACTATCTTAATAATGGCAGCCCTATATATATTATAACTTATTTTAGGTATTAGGTATGGGCCTCGGAGGTACTAGATATAAGGTAGAAGGGCGCTAACGCTTAAGGCCTCCGTACGTCGTATATGCGTGTTACGGTTAGCTATTCTATAGCCGGTAGTTAAACTAGGATAGTCGTGACTCTCGTTATACCTATCTATTCCTATATACGACTTAGGCCATAGGTAGTAAGACGGCGTTAATGGCGATAAGATATGAAAACTAGATTTAGGCGGTGGGAGTTAAGTCGCTACGTTTAGCGATTATAACGTAATTTCGATAAGTATGGAGGAAGTGAAGTATATAAGTGAATGTTTAATTATTAGAGTGGATCTTATATAATTATAGTCATAGTAATAATATAGCTAGTAGAACCGGGCGTATCCCGACGTGAACTAGGTAGATACCGGCTTATACTAGTATTGTAACGTCTTAACCGAACATGTGCGCCATAGTTATATAGCTAGTAGAATCGGGCATATACTAATATATAGTAGGTAGAAGCCGTCTTACGTCGGATTATATCGCCTTAGCTAAGCACGTACGCTACTCTTACTACCTCTAGTACCCTTTTTATTATTCTATTAGTCTTCGAAAGCGATATCTATATCCTCTATATCTAAGGTGCTTTTAAGGCTTTTAAAGTCACTATCTTTAGAGCTTATAGGTCGGTCTCGCAACTTCCCGGATGCCGATAGTAGTGTGTATAGTGTCGCTAGAGAAAGGGTTAAGTCGTTTAGGTGATACTATCTACTACCTATAATACCATCTCCGTGGGTATCTCTACCGTCGTAGGTAGTAGCTTTCTATTACTATTATTATACTAATCGTAGCGAGTATAGTATTAGGGACGGAGGGGCGGATTTATTCGAGCGTAACCTATATATAGCCGTCTATGCTATCATGTGTTAGTCGCTGGTTTATATTTCATTTTACTTTGGGTATACTATCTATATCCTATCTAAGGCTAAGGAGTATTATACTATTACTATATTCTAGGATATATTCGATTACTAACTATAGAAGCTATCTAATATCTACCTCTAGTTCCGTTTTACTTATTATATACTCGACTACTAGTACGATAGAATATATGGTAGTACGGCTCTAGTTAAGTGCCCTCCTAGTCTTCGTTACGTATTAGACTCTAATTCGCCGTATAAATACTACCGAATTAATACACGAAGCGTCGCTATGGTCTTTCCACTAGTTAGACGTGGATACTAGTATTTCGAGGAATACGTTGTTGTTGAACCTAATTATAAATTTGATTTTTCTTATAGTATATACGTTAGTAGGCTATGGGACCGCTATAAGTATAGGCTATGAGGTCGTGGTATACGAGAGCTATAAGGTCGTGATAGATGGGGGTTATAAGGTCGCGATAGGCGGAGGTTATAAGGTCGTGATAGGCGGGGATTATAAGGTCGTGGGATATAGGGCTATAATTATACGCCTCTTCTTATACTCGGAGATAGTTTTTCTATAATGTATAGTTTTCTATACTATAGTGCGTACCTAGTCGTAGATATGGTATAGCGCCTTCATCTCTATATACTCTACTACTCTTTTCTATACTACTAGGAATTCGCCCGCTACCTTATTAATAATCTCACGTACTCTTTTTACGCCGAGCTCGTTCTTAGTTCGACGCCTATGGTCTACGAGTAGAGTAGCCGTATATACTTCTATATATAGCTGCCTTATACGCGCCTCCATAGCTTCACGCTTTACTTATATATCTAGGCTTAAGATGCGAAGTAGTACTATGGTAATTACTATATTCGGACGGTTACTTTATTATAGAATCGGATTCGATATATTAATCGTGTGTAGTTAACGTACGTAGTTAATATAGTGTTTATAATTTACGGACTAATTATATCGTATATATATGGTATATCGTAGGTGCGAGGAAGACGGAGGTATAGATCGAATAATAGAGGTAGAAGCCGGAATAACGAGGCACCTACCAGGTGAACCTCGTTTATATCCTTGTTATTCCTCGAACACGCGTTTATAACACGCACGTGACTTAGCGTGGCGTGGTTAGGCGTGTGGTTATTTACTTTATATCGTCTAATACCCTTAATAGAATTGGATAGCCATGATTCGTATCTCGTAATATTATATCGTAGGCGACTACGTCTAGAACGGCATATGGCCACGTATATACGAGGTACCGCGTTAGTCTTATCCCATTTTATATTCATATACTTATCCCTAGGTACTCTCCGAGTATCGTAAGCCTATATTTCGTCGTATTCGAGTGTCGTATCCTTCTATGCTTTTAAAGTACGCGATATTTGGGTTTACTATATCCCGTATATATTATAGTTAAAGTCTAAAGGTAGAGGCTTTGATTAGGGCGTATGTTTTTTTATATTTTCTCTTTAGATAGTAATATCTCCTAATATAAAGGCTAGAAGTAGTTTTAAAAGTATGAAGGGGACAACTAAAGGAAGCCTACGTTATTAGGCCGGGGCTTACGGTAGATATAGAATCGTGTTTATTTCTTAATCGGTAGGTACTAGTTAACGTGCCTAGTGGCGCCGTATTATCTAATAGCGCGTCCATACTAGAGTAGATATAATAGAAATACCCTTAATGGGTCTTTAATAGAGCTAAACTATCTACCTAGTAGGATATCGTGACTATAACTAAAATAGATACAGAGGTGTACTTACTAAGAAGCCGTGACTAAGTAGCCCTAACACGTGAGTCTAATCGTATACTATTACTAATTGACTTCTATGTCTTTATATATCGTAATACCGCCGTCTCGGCCGGCATCCTCGTAGTCTCCATCGTTCTAGCCGCTAGTAGTTACTTTATTAGTAGTATTAGCTCTAGTAGTATTAGTTCTAGTAGTATTAGTTCTAGTGGCATTAGCTCTAGTAGTATTAGCTCTAGTAGCATTAACTAGATTATTACCATTTATGCGTGCTGGTAATTTAGTACGGCTAGGATAATAACGCCGAGTATAACCGGTAGTCCTATAATTATAGTAAAATGTACCCGTAAGCGTCTTGGGTTTAGGGTAAACATTAGCTTTATAGCCGATGTCCTAATAGTTATTACATGTAAGTGTCGACCCTCTTAGATACTTAATAGACTTATGTCCTTCGACGTTATATTTATAGTAGACTAGCGGCTTACGGGGCTTAGTACTATTAGTAGTTTATTAATCGCTTTATTCTCCCCTCTCTCTAATACTAAGTATAGGGCGACTATATTAGGGATTAGGTATGTTAGAGAGTAGAGGGAGGCCATCTAGGTCGGGGGTCGTGCACGTGTATATCGCATGAATCTTAGAGTACTTATTCTATATCTTGCCGAGTACGCCGTCTAGGACTTTCTACCTCTTAAGAGATATAAAGTTAGCGATAATAACTATTATCTATTTAGCGCGCGTGATAGTAATGATATTACGGTTTACTTCCGAGAGGAAGCCGAAGCGATTGGTTTAGACCGGGTCGATAAGGACTATATTATTATTATAACCCTAAGAACCGTCCTATAAACGCTATTAGACAAGCTTCTATACCGGCTTGGGTAGGGTATTAAATTAAGCTTTATCCGCTGCGGCAAGTATAGTTAGAAGCGAGTTTCTAACTATCCCTTTAAACAGATTACGTTAGGCGGCGTATATAGAAATATAGAGTACGCGATCGAGTGCGACGCTATAATAGAAGAGCTCGGTAATAATCTACTAAGTGAAACGTAATAAGTCTATATTATATATTAAGTTATTCACCGTGTGCGCGTAATCCCCGTTAATGTTAGTGTATACGACGTGTCAATGGCCGCGGATTCCAAATATTTATCGAACGGTCTCTACGAGTGGTATATTAATATTATTCGTCATACGGGGCGAGGTCGTTAGCTCGCCCGAGTAAGTAATTAGCGATATAACGTTTATTATCCTAGGAACTAAGCGTTCTAACTTGGTAAGGCGAGTGGTCGGGAAACTATATTATATCTAGCGCTTTATAAAGGAGATCCTCTGGTTCGCGGCCTATATATTAGTACTATCACGCTAGTAGGTGTCGAGCTAGCGTGGGTCGCCGACGTAAATAAATGTCGGTTACTATTCCATAGTAGTGTAATTAACGATAATCCCGAGTGTATTACTTTTAAGGATACGCGTAGCCTCTTCTATTACGACTAAAATCGGATATATATTACGGGCTACCTTGGCGATATTTATAATATATGGGGTCCCTACATAAATCTAGGCGTGGATAGTAACTAGGTCCTAGGTAGCGAGGTATAGCTCGTTTATCCTATTATGCTCCTCCTTAGGCATGTCCTTATTACGAGCGTAACGTTTATAATAATAATAATAATAATATTATATAACTAGGTAGAGTAGTACTCTATAGGCCTATGCCTCCTCTAGTCTAAGCCACTATGTAAGAAGAAACCCCATAGGGAAAAACTTCCTTATATCTGTAACTACATCTCGTTAAGCCTCTGTTTCGTCTTAAGTATATAGCTATAGGGTACGCCTATTAGCCTATAGCCTATATTACCGTTATTTTACCCTTAGGTAGCACGTGTAGGTGCGGAGGTTATTAGTTAAGGGCTGCCCTTAACTAATAATCGGGGTTCTCCCGGGGTTCTTCCGGTATATATCGGGTTGCTACCGGCGTGTACCGGGTCTCTTCCGGCATATATTTCCGGGTCTACTAGAATTAGAGAAGTGGTAGGTGTGTAATCATCCACCGGGCGACATCCTTAGGGTACTCATTAAGCCATCGTATGATATCGGAGGTTCTTGTCGTATAGATGAGCTTCTGCCTTTACATGTAAAGATCGGGGCACATTACGAGATAGTGGTGTATTATACCTCTCCGGCCGCACGCCTTATACTATAGAGACACGTTAGGGACGCCTCTCTTATAGAGGTAGTATAGAAGTCCTATGGCGCCCGTTCGGGCTTAGAGGAGTATAGATGCCTAGGCCTTTATAAGCCCTTTATATATCTATTTACTTAGCTCCTTCTATGGTCCTCGGATCTACTCTAGGTACCTATCCTACTAGGAGGCCCACTAGGCCCGGAGTATCTCTTTCTACTTATCTTAGATCCACGACCGTATGCTTCGTCCGAGCTCTCGAAGGCTCTATTAGTCTAGAAGGGTATCTAGGTTATCCTTAATCTCTTATGCTACTTAGTTCGAGTCTATTTCTATCGGGCACTTATACCGTAGTCGAGTCCGGCCTATATATAAGAGTACTTAGTAGTATACGCTAACTCGCGCGCGTAGCGCGGCGAAGGTATAGTCTACTTTTTCTATACGTTCCTATACTTGTTATTTAGTAAAGTATGCCACCCTCTATATCTAGTAGAAGTCATGTATACTTATGACGTCTATCTCGCGTCGTAGTAGCACCGTGTTAGTAGCTTTATATACGCCTAATATGAGACGGAGTATACGGTTCTATATAGATTCGAGTTTCATTCGCCTAGTCTATATAAGGGCCATGTACTAGCACTCGTGTCCGTACGTGAAGGCGGGTCGTACTATAGATATATATAGTTAGCGTGCCTTATCCCGGGTGGTTCCCTACATGGAGGCTGTAATCCGTCGTATAGCGGCTTCTACCTAGAGGGCCCTGGAAACGGCGTATGCTACCTATGGTCCCCATTTAAGCTTGTTATCGATCATGACGCCGAGTACGCGTATGCTTTGTATCGGTGGTTCGTTGAAGGCGTCTATTCTAGGGCGTCGCTCGCCTTCCCTAGTGGCCTATTTCCCACGGCGGTTAATAAAGTGCATGAGTTAGTACTTTTCGGGGGCGAACTTTACTCCGTGGCGCTTTGCCCATTAGACGTATCTCCCGTGGTCTTATTCGAGTCGTCTACATGTTTAGCTAGTGTTATTATTAATAGCTAGAAGGTATGTGTCGTCTACGTACCCTACTACCTCTATGCGTTATATTCTCTAGAGGAGGTCTATAGTAAAGAAGAGGAATAGGATTAGGGAGATGGTACTTCCTTATGGGATGCCGTAAGCCGTCTTCTTGTACTCACTTCGATATCTGGGGATATATATCTAGGTAACTCTTTCGGCGAGGAAGGACTATATGAACCGCGTAATCTACGCGGGTATACGCCTCTTCCGTAAGTTATGGATGAGTCTCGTGTAGTTTACTTTGTTGAATACGCCGGCCATGTTAAGGGAGAGTAGCGTTACTACACGTCCCTGCTTCTATGCGGTCTAGATGACTTCGAGGATGTGTTAGATAGCGGTAATTAGGGAGCTTCTAGCCTTCGCCTTCTGGTTTACTAGGAGGAGGTTATATTCCTATGCTGCGGCGCTTATCTTCTTCGCGATTATAGTCTCTAGTATCTTCCCGAGATAGGAGAGGAGGGCGATTAGTCTCTATCCTTTCGGGGAGTTAGAGTTCTTCCCTGGTTTCGGGAGTATAACGGTATAGACGGCCCGGAAGCTTTAGGGGTGGTATCCGTTCTTAATATATACTTAAAATATATAACTAATAAGTGGTAGGGTAGCTAGTATAGTGCGTTTAAGGCACCTATTCGGTATCCTATCTAGTCCGGGTACCTTGTCATTCGGGAGTACTTTAACGGCGTCGAGTATATCCTCCTCGGTGACCTCTTAGGGGATATTAATTACGTCTAGGTATTTAGTATTATTAATATCTAATAGGTCTACTAGCTCCGGGAGGGGGAATATAACTTTACGTAAGATCTCCGTCTTCTCCGGGCTTATGGAGTATATCCTCTCTTAGTGTATTAGGGGAGGCATTAGTAGCGGCGGTGTCGGCGCGTCTACACCCTTGGCCCACTTTACTATACGCTATAGCCCTACGGCTTACCGTGTGTGTTTATCGGTGATCGTGCGCTATTACTTTCGTCGTTTATTATAGAGGGCCCTATTACGATGTCGCACTACTTCCTTCTACTCTTCCCATGCCTTAGTCGTCCGGATATAGTATACACGTGTATATAGTCTACGGGCGTCTCTTCTATACTCTCGCATTTAAGGTATGCCCCTCGCTTCTAGGGGTCTATACGTTCGGTATAGCACGTGTTTATCTCTCGTAACTTGGTATGCTTGAAGGAGGACTTGCACGGCCTTATCTATGGCTGGGCCGTTGGATACGTCGACTATAGAGGGGTCTAGAATCGCCGATTCTAGGTCCTCTAGGTATTTATCCTAATCGGTGTCCTTCTATAGCTATTTCCTATGTTATTTATTAAGAGTGGAGACGTCTATTACGGTTTCCATGCATTCGTGGTCGGAGTCCGTCTATATCCGGCTCGGGCGGTAGTACTATACTCTATGGCTAATGTACTCGGTAGCGAGGGTAAGGTCGAGCGTAGACCCGTCCTCGTCCTATTTATGTTTCCTCTAGGTGATCTACCCCACGGGTATAAGGAGGTATAGGAAGTCGTGGTACCGTGTATGTAGTTCCCTTACTCTAAGTTCTTCTCTCGCGACGGCTGGGCCTCCCTACCATCTATGGTGGAGATTAAAGTCGCCTAGGAGGATGTGTTATCCCGGCGTCGTGGTGCCCTCTAGTATATCGTCTAGTGTAAGCGATCGCTATTAATTATAGATATTATGGATATGGATAGGCCCTATGCTTATCTAGAGATGTAGCGTTATCTAGAGGTTATTATGTTCGGTATAAGACCATTCTAAGAGCGGGATCGACTTATATATATAAAACATAACTCTCCTATCCGGGCCCGTGGGGTGGATGGTATAGTATCCTAGGTGTGTTATTAGCTTATTAGTTTAGTAGTGTTTATATAGTTCCTGGATGGCTATTATTGCGGCTCCTGTCTCTTCTAGGAGCGTCGCTTGGTTTTCTCGTTTATATTATACGTTCGCCTATATGATGATAAGTGTATCTTATGCCCTTATTAGGTGCTAGGGAAAGTTCGAGTCTATATATTAGTAGCGCTAAGGCGTGATTATCCTTGCGCGGTGGCGGCTTTAAGTATACCCCGGGGTCGGCCTATCTTTCTCTATATAGTATACTATTACGCGTTATCCTCTCCCCTTCGGGGGGTGGTTACCGGATTCATAAGTAAAGTTAGGGATGGCGGCGAGGGTAGCGAGGGCCTTATGGCTTAGTGTATCCACCTCGCTCCTCTTATCTTCATCGTGTTAATATATTCTACGATCTACTTACGTTTCGTGCATGTTACCGACTAGAATAGGTGTTTCCTATCGTAGTTAGAGTACTTGGCGGTGTCCCTATCTCGCGTCTCGTCGCTCTGCGTCTTATGAGGGCATTCCTTAGTATTATGGCCCTATTTATACTACCCATAGGCGGTCTTCTAAGAGCACCTCTACCTAGTGTGCCTATATCCCTAATAGTTGAAGCATTGCGTCATTACCTATGCCCTATCCCATGGTTCCGCCGTGAGTAGCTCTCCTTCGGCTAGGAAGCCCTCCTACGTTATTCTATAGGCGAGAGCGGGGTCCCTAAGCTCTACTATTATAGTAGAGTGCTTTTTCGATTTTATCTTAATCCCTTAGACGTTCTTCTACCACGTCTTCGCGATCTTAATCCTAGGGTACTTTAGTTTATTAGATCGCTCTATTCGCTCGATATTATCTTCTCCGATGACGTGTCCTCGGATAGAGACGGTATGTACCTATATCGGGTATATGGTTACGCGGACGGACGCGCTGGGGAAGATATTATTAATCGCGTTCGGGTCGCGCGAGATAGTCTACTAGGCTGTATTAGTAGTAGTAGTTAGTACTATACCTTCTAGGGTGAGTTTGGCGGCCACTATATTTAACCACATCCCTTTCTATTCGTTAATCTTATTTATAATGTCCTTTAGGGACGCTTATTAGACTTATGCGAGTACTTCTTTATCCTAGATAGCGACTTATATACTATATGCCCCGTCCGTAGGTGCCCTTGGTGTTTTAGCTAACATGGCTGTTCCGCTTATGGGTGCGGCGACCTATGCCCACGTGCTAGGGCGTTTTCCCTAGGTGAGGCCCTCCTAGATCCTCTATAGGCTGGCCTCTATACGATCTAGTCTGGATTCCGGGTCTAATTCCGGCGCCTGTTTTACTCCTACGGTAAGCTCTCTAATATTCTAGATAAGGTTCCGGAAGATACTAAGGAGGGCCGTTTCTCCCTTCTTAACTTCCCTCTCTATACGTGCTACCTAGTAGTTAATCTTATCCGGGAGGGTCTCCCCGGGTAGGGTCCCCTCCGTCTCTATTATCTATAGCGTTATACGCCCTTAGTTGTTTGTTATTTATTAGACGGGGGTTTAATCATTCTAGGATATGCCGCTATATAGCCGTTTCTACCGTACTAGTGTTAGGGGTATACCCGGTGGAAGCCGGGGTACGTCGGTGCCTAAGGCCGCTATGATTATTAGTTAAGGGCAGCCCTTAACTAATAAAAGGGGGTCGGCGTGTCGGCGTTTATTAGATGTAGTCTATACTCGTGTTATCGAAGAGTCTTCGAGCGTATATATATAGTGTCTCTACACGTCGGTATCGTCGCGTATTATACGCTATACGTACGCACGTGTGTTAGAGGTTGTTATACTCGGTGTGCTCTATCGTTTAATGTATGTAAATCGCTGTTTTGCCCCGAATTAACCAGTTTGGTCCGTTGGGGTGTGAGAAGTTTTTAGCGTAACGTTTATAGATAACGTGTAATGGCTAAGCCGTTTCTTTCTCGAAATTCTTGGGGATCCATTTATATTAGTATCAAGATTTAACGAGTCTAACGACCTCGAGTATAACGTAACCGGTATATAGTTTCTATAGATAAGCACGGGGATCCGTACTATATTCCGATGGTCGTTTACTATAGTCGGCCTAGACTTACGCGAGGATGGTACCGCCTATTATATCGTTCTAGGTTAGCCCGATAAGAGGGTCGCCGCGATGAGATAGTCTAGCTATAGTAAAGAAAACCTCTTAATTAACGGCTTCGGGGTATCTTCGAAGAACGACCGGTGTCTTTAGAGACTTATAGCGAGTAAATATATTACTTATATATTTATATGCTTTTCTTATAGCGTCGTCGTAGGTTTCGTTAGTTGGGCCGATAATAATATATATATATATCCTATATGTTTAGGTGGAACCTAGCGTAGGGAGATGCGCTATCACATCGCTAGATAGGATGACTACCTTAGTAGTATAAGCGATAATAGAAGCACCGTTCATTTCGTTAATTAGAAGTATAGCTAGTAGTAGATAAAGCCATAAATAGCTCTTCCTAGCTCCTCCATAGCCGTGAAGTAGGAACTAAGCCCTAAGTGCGTCTATTGCCTATATATAGGTATACCATTATTAGGGAGATAGCTCTAAACGTATGATATCCTAGAGATCGTGGAATCTTTTATAATCTTTAATGTAGCGGTTATAGTTAACGGGTTAAAGATTCAGGTAGTTATTACTAAGTATTAGGTCCTATACGGAGGGTAGTAAAGGGGATAGGATACTAGAGTGGACTTTAGATGATATTAGGAGTATGTATATATCGGCGACAGGGCTAGTAATGGAACCTTCGTCGCTAATAACATCGTAACTATGTTCTATATTTATATCCTTATTATTATCTAGGGATATGGATAATTTAGAAAGAGTAATAAGGGTATTCTAAGGCTCCGTACTATAATCTAGAATCTTGTCGTTAGGGTTAGGGGACCTATATATTAGAGATATAGATACTAAGTCCACGATAACATTAAGGACTATCGTATTAAACGCATCCTAAGCGGCGTGGTCGTCTACGCCGCCGTCTCTAGAAGCTTATACGGCGTGGTAGGTTAGTTTCTAGCACGTATTAATGCGTTACTTAGTAAGCTTATCATAGGTTTATACGCTAACTAAAGCCGGAACGTCCGTGAACCCTATAAGCGTAGTAAGGGACGACCCGATCGTACTTAAACTAGTATCGCTAGTCCGAATGAAATGTTTAGGACGAGCTCAAGTTACATTAGTAACCGCATCCATTAATATAATCGGTACCTTAGGTGCTTTAGGAGGACGCCTAACCTTATCGAAGACTTTTAGAGCGAGGCATTCGAATAGGAGGACGCCTAGACGAAATCGAAGGACTTTAAAGCGGTACGCGTCGTTATTATAATCCTTTGAATCTACTTTAAGGTACCCACGACTACCTGGTTCTATACGATAGAATCCTTTCGCATTAATAGGATAGACGATAGCTAAGAGCGCCCGAGTAACATCTAAGAGCTAGATATACCTAATAGTAACGTCTTAGAATTAGGATAATAGAAGATCCGTCTATTCGTCTTATAAGGTACTTATAGCGATATATATTAGGTAGTTAAATTTCTTATTAAATGACTCGCGGTAGGGAATAGAGATCTAGGGCTAAGTGTCCGGCCTACTTATTATACCGTATTATATATAGGGAGTAGTAACTCCTACATGCCATGAATTAATTAGATCGCTCTCTAGTTTAAGCTTATTATTAAAGCTGGTAAGATCCATAGGGTCACGTAGCGGTAGCAAGATATGAACTATAGTATAAGCACCTAGATCTTCGAAGAATTACTTCACTCGTTTATATATTATATCGGGTCCGACATACGACGGGATGGTAAAACCTATACCGAGAAGCTCGCTAGCTATAAGTTCGATAACCTAAAAGTCGCGAGGGTCTTCGTAGAGGCCGGTGTTAATATATAGTATATTAGCTTTATCCGCTTTGCTTATAATGAGATTAGGAAGTTTAGGAAAATACTTGATGAAGTCGTCTACTTACTTAACCTTAAAGATCTATACCATAGGGTGGTCGGATAATAGGAGGATGTTAGTACGATTAAAGCGGAGTAAGCTTATTAAGGATACCGATTTCCCTTCGTTAATCTATCGGAAGCGAGTATATAACTTAATCTAAGAGCGGTACTTAGGGAATTCAAGGAATCTATATGTATAACTAATCGACTCTTTAAAGCCGTGACCTTTACCACGAGCCTTAAATACTACTAGCTTAAGCTCGGCTTAAGTTTTCGCTTATTCCTACTTAAGTCTATCTATTTCTCTACTAATACCATAGACATTCCTAAAGGTTAACTATAGATCGCCCTATATAAGAGAGATCTAATAGGTAGCGTAAGTAGGAACGGGAGCCTTACTACTTTAGACCTTCTTAAGTTCATACTCGTCGTTAGGACGGTAGTTACCGGTAAGTATACTAAAGACGAGTGGTTTATTATCGGTCGAGATAGTAGTCGTATTATAAGCTTCGACTTAAGCGTAAGGCTCGGCTTAAACGTAAGGCTCGGCTTAAACGTAAGGCTCGGCTTAAACATAAGGATCGGCTTAAACGTAAGGATCGGCTTAAGCGTAAGGCTCGGCTTAAACGTAAGGATCGGCTTAAGCGTGAGGCTCGACTTAAACGTAAGGCTCGGCTTAAACGTGAGGCTCGACTTAAACATAAGACTCGGCTTAAACGTAAGGCTCGACTTAAGTGTAAGGCTCGACTTAAACGTAAGACTCGACTTAAACGTAAGACTCGGCTTAAACGTAAGGCTTAATTACGTCGAGCGTAGACTGGTCCTAAATATCGCCGAATGTAACGAGTTCTTGATCCATATTATGAACTATAAATATAACCTCGTTAACTATTATATAGAATAGACCTTAAGGGTTAATAGAGTCGAGTTCGACGTAGTATTCGTATATAGTCGTGATTAACACGGAATAAAGTATAGAAGGTAAGATTTAGGTTTAAAAACCAAGATAAGTAGAGGAAAGGTTTATAGAAGTTTTCTTTTATAACATAGGGACGACCAAAGGAAGCTAAGATTAACGTAGGCTAAAGTAATAGTAGCTTAAGTAGTATATAAAGTGGGGTAGTATACTACTATTATATAAGTCTAGTAGCTCGCCGACCGAGTATATAGTACGTTATAGAAGGCTATCGAATCGGGGCTTAGGTAAATATAGGTATAAGTAAATAGTATTATATGAAAGTTCAACCGTCTAACACACTAACGCCATAGACACCGAGTCTATCTCCTAAATTCTACGGTAACTATCTCTTCTAGGTAGTGAGATATTACTAGCCATGCCTTACCTATTCTATTTATGGTAGAGACACTATATATCCGTTAGCATACTAGCGCACGTGTCTAACTACCGCTTAAATATAACTTGCCTTATACTATAATACGTACTATCGAGCCGATGTTATACCGATATTTATAGGTTCGTGTCTATAAACTCCTCTCCCGTAATATCGAAACCGGTAATATTATCTAGCGATAGGACTACATAAGAAGGAGGCGGACTTAGTATATCTAGTTATATATAGACTTCTACTATCGCCTTAATAACTACTACGCCGGTAGACGCTTCCTCCCTAGCCCTAAATGGTATATAATATTGGACTTTTACACGTTCGCTCGAACTCTCGAGCGTACCGGCATTATATATCGATTCGTAAGGCGATTAGGTTATAATCGCTAGCATGTTAATATCGACGGGTAGAGTAGGCGGGACGGCGGCGCTCGACTCTCCTAATATAACGTTAGCTGGCTAATAATATAATAGGTAAATATACTAGTCGCGTCGTTATTAACGTCTATCGTTTAAGTAGGTAAAGCGTTAACTACGCCTATATCGAGTGGACTAGGGCGTATCTATATACTATTAACGAAAGACCTAAATCTAGTAAGGTATCCGCTATATATATGATACTATACGTAACTAATAACCGAAAACCTAAGATATATAAATGGTGTTATGTCCACGGAAGAGCGACGGCATTATACTAGTATATACTAGATATGCCGGCATATATCGGTATACACCGCTTAGTAGTCGTAATATATCGATATATGCCGATATCTATCGGCGTATATATATCTTAAGCTTACCTACGCACGCTAGACGGATGAATCCCGCTACTATACTTATAGCGCGACGTTTCTATATGGTTAGATTATAGTTAACACGTTATAGTAGGCTTCTAAATATACCGTTTATATCGCCTACGCGGAAAACCACCCGATCTAGTCCTAAGCCTAGTGCCTATTTAATAGCCTACTATAATACCTAGTCTAAACTATCCTTACGAAGGATTATATTACTTAACTCGCTCGGTAGAATCGGGTACTCTAGGTAGACGCGACTATACCTATAACCGCCTACGTCCCCTAGTGTATCTATAGATAAGCTAATAAATTCTAATAGTTTATTTATACTAAGACCTGCTATATCGCGTATTTTTATACCCTTAATATTTAATAGCGTCGTGCTATTCTACATGGCCGTTATTAGTACTAGGGTAACCCGAGTATAATCGCGGATAAGGACTATAGGTATACATATATAACACGGCGGCACGGCTACCTTAGGAGATATAGATACTAGTAGTCCGACGGTCGAATAACTAGGTTAGCTAGATATATTAGGCGGGTTTATAGGGTATATATAATATCACGACGGCTCGTCTAGCCTGGGGTATCGTTTTAACGTATATGATAGTATTTAGCCAACCGCCGCCAGTTACGCGTAAATACTAAGAATATAGTATTAAGTTAACACATGGCATCTACCCGTGAAATAGTATAACTACTATTAATGAATATATATTTATCCGCGACCGTCTATAGGTAACGCTCTCGTTTTATATGGTGGTCCTTTACTTCCTTACTACGTAGGTTTAGTAATAGGCTAGTAAATTCCTCCTAAATCAACTCTTCTATGTATACCCGAAGTTTCTACCTATCAGACGCTCTGAATATATGAAGTAGGTCGAGACTCGCTTCTACTCGGCTATTTATTCGCGGCTGGCCGGACGTAGCCATAGGTAGACGGAATAGGGAATAGTATATATTACTAGGGTAATAGAGAGACGAGATATATATACTATATAATAGGCGTAGGTATAACACGTACGTTACGGCTACATTAACGCGAGTAGTCCGCATGGTTTTTGGTAATAACTCGTTAATTTAATGGAGGCGGGGAAATATACGGCCGGTATCCGATCCCGTACTAATATAGGGCACGTGAAATAACGACGTTAAATATATAATACTCTATATATAACGTTAAGTTTACCGGGCGATAGCCCTACTCCGGTAATACTATCTATATATAATAAAAGAGTAGCGTAGTATATAGACACGATAGGATAGTAGACCGTCTTTATAACTACGTGGATCTACCGCTAAAGAGAAATACTATAAGATCTAGTATATACTATTATAAATATACTATTATCTATTATATTCAGGTATGCTAACTCGGCGTACGCGAAATATAGATAACCGCTAACCCGTTATAGTTCGCTATCGTTCGAAGCCTAACGAGTAGAACCAAGGAATAAATAGTAGAAATAGTTAGATATAAGAGTTTTTAGCGATTAGGGGATAGTCTAGGTAGCTTAAGGGAAGGATAGAGGACCTCCGCGAAGCATATACTCATACGATATTAATATACGAATATTTAAGAGAAGTACGTAATACTAACTATCATCTCTATAATAGGTCGTTATCGATTAGTACTATCGTTAAGAAGAGATAGACGAGCGTGACGACGAATAATCGTAGTAGCGAACCCTTATATTAAACACGAATAATACGACGCATTAGTACGGTATATTTATCTATTACGAGAACGTATATCTAGTTACCGTAGTTTCTAACAGTCTATATAAGAACGCATACATTGATAATACAGCGATATAAGTCTAACTACACTTATAAGGCTAGGGAAAGAATAAAGAAAGAGGAGGAGAAATATTAGGAGGGGGAGATACTTAAGGAAGACGTTTCCCTGGTAAGAGCGTTATATACCCGGTATATACTTATTCACACTTATTTACATAGACTCGTTATATACCCGGCACTTATTCATTAACAGACTCGTCACGTACCTAATACTTACTTAACCATAGACTCGTTATATACCCGACATCTAACGAGGCATAAACGCGAATAACGAAAACATTAGGATCGGGTACGAGCTAGGTCTAGTAGGCCTAGAGACATAGTTCGGATTTTAGGGTATTAATGTATATAATCTATCTATATTAGGTTAATGCTATCTACGTCTGGTTCTACCCGTAAATAAGGATCCTTTAAGTTCTATATGCCCCTTTTAGAGGCGTGGAGTTTTTATACTAGCTAGTAATTATTAGGTAATAAGGAGGTGCATCCCTAGATACTCCTTAGCTGAAATTATAGATAGTTATTAAATATAAGCCTTTTATAGAACCGATCGTAATAAACCACGATCATTCCTTAGAGATATCCTAGTATAGGATACGACTATCGAGTGCTACTATGTATAAACTATAACTTCTGCTATATGCCGGCATATGCCGGTATACTACGGTAGGCGGCGGTAGATAGCGATAGACTTACGACACGCGCCCGTGTTTTAACGCTATGGTCACGTTTCGTCTATTCATAGCCTAGAAGTCTAGGTTATATACCTCGTTATAGATCCCCTAATCACTATACGTGTTTAACTAGAATAAACTATCCGTAATTAACTAACGCGATATAACCTATATAGGGCGTAGGATATGCTCTAGCTCGTAGACACGGAACCTATCCATCGTACGAGTCTTATTACTAGACCTTTAACCCGCTATATATAATGGTATAAGGCTACTAATGGTGTCGACATTGCCTCTACCCGAGTTATTAAGTAGTTTAACTAATATACCTAGGAATCGCGCCGCTATACTACTAGTTACGTTAATACTCTCCGTATCGTATACCTCTAGAAATATATAGACTTTACTAACCCGCTTCCCGTTAAGGTGGTTACTACCCTTATTAAACTTCTATACCATTATATAATCCTCCCTGGCCTTACTACTCTTTTACTAGTTACGGGTATATCTTATCTAAATCGGGTCGAAGGCCTCTATAGATATGTCTCTATCTAGTTGTATCGGTATATATATGGTCTCGTATATATAGATAGGAAGGACCCGTGCCTACGAAGGGTCCTTTTTAATATGTTCGATATTCGTACCTTTTAATATATTATCCCCGATAAGCCGATTACGATAGTTGCGTATAAAGGGTATAACCGCATCGAGTAATATAAAACTACCACTATACACGTTGTAGAGGTCGCTAACGATAGTCTAGTGGAACGTAGATAGTCTATGGCTCTATAAGACGTAGAGTATATGTTTACTCCGGCGTGGCTCCTTTAGAATACGCCGCTAGCCGACTAGCTTACGTGTATTATCGAGCTACTCTAGGCCAGGGGCTACTAATATACTAGTACTAGCCGCCACCTCTATACTACTAGAGATTTTAGTATTTATCGTACGTGTATCTACTACTAGCATCTACTATAGAAACGTCTCCCTCTTATTTAAACCTTAATATAATTCCTTTACTACGATATAAGATTACTCTAGTAGCTCTACTAACATTAGATATAACGAACTATGGTATTTAATAGTATCAACCAGGTGCGATAATACATGGAACTTCGGAAAGTTAAAATAATTATCCTCCGATTTATCTCCACGATATAGTATAAACTAGTATTTCAGGTCGTCTAAGTATAATATAGCCTCTTCTAAGTATACTAGTGTCTGTGTATTATGCGTATGGTACGCTGCTAACATGTATATATTAATAACCGCCCGTACTACGCTTAGGAAGTGTCGATTATGATATAGGAGCGGTTTAAACGCGACTATGAACACTACTAGCATACGCTTAAATATCGCCCCCGTCTATTATGTTACTAAAGTTATATACGTGAGTGGGTTATAACGACCGAATGCCCTAATAGACGCGAATCGCTTATCAATCGCCTTCTTTACTCGTTCTATAGGGGGTATACTAGTAAACACACCCTTTAACTTATGTCCCGTACGCTCTTAATTAATAATATATAAGACTATTCAATTAAACGTGTGTTCTAATATACCCTTATATAGTTAATATAGAATATCCGGAGCGACCGCGCGGTGTATATTGACTCTAGTAAGTGACCAGGCGAAATTATCCAATGGCTCTATCTACCTACTAGAATACCGACTCTTAACCGATTAGCGAATATAATGGCCCTATACTACTAGCGCGAAAGATGTCGACGAAAACGATGAGATACTAGGTACACTCGTCCTATTATCTATCTTACTACTAGTGTACTCGCCACCGTGGCTATTAGTTATTAACACGCGATGTATACGGTAAACCTATTCCTATAACGACGAGTGTATACGGAACTCCTATATACTAGTAATGGCTTCTCGTAGATACTATCGTCTGTTACTAGGGACTATATATATTAGATATATATACTAATGGGATACACCCGTAATAAGCACCTGCTCCGGAAAATCTATAATATATAAAGCTAAACGCGGATAGCACTTACGCGAGCTACTATCGGTATATAATACTAATACTCTAGTACTCTATATAGCCTATAACGCTATATAATAATTAGTATAGTTAACGACTCTATCATGGGCGGATATACGGGCTAGAACTTTACTTATAACCTAATGGAACATAAAGCGATTCGCTACCATTTCTAGCTTAACTACTAGTAATAGAGTAAGTAGTAGAAATAATAGTAGACTTCTAGATAAGCGGACGTTTAGTAGTAGATTATAAATAGATAGATAGACTGGCCATGCTACTCTATTACTACCATAGTTAGTAAGGTTTATCTTATCTAAAGATAAAATAATAGGGACGATGACGGCACTATCCGGAATAGTAGCGTGTATATCCTACTAACCATCTACTATATAGGCTTTACTATATACCCGGTCGCCTAAACTAGTAAATTATCGTACCGGCTTAAACATAAGCTTACTAGCGAACGGTTAGTATCTAAGGAGGAATTCTACTAACGTAAGCGGATCCCTATACTAGTATTTAACTATAGTAGTGCCGAATATATTATAGCTACGCTACTAACTTTCGTGCGGTATCCCTTTAGGGTAGTATAATAACTACTTACGTACGATATTAGATTTTAGTATAAAAAGGTTAGAGGGTATAGCGGAAGTCTATTTAAGGATAGTAGTTAATTCATCGTATACTATATTCGAAATACCGAACCGATTCGTCTATATTATAAGGCGCTCTATAAACTTACTATCGAATTAACCGAATCGGGCCTACTAAATTAGTTACTACTATAAACCTAGACTATATATACTCACGTCGGATGGATTATCACGTCTACTCTAGTCTACTATAATATATATACCGCTCTCCTCTTCGAACGTTTTCATTAAATATATAGTACTAGACGCCCTCGTCGCTATGGACATAGTATTTCTACTATATATATTAGACTAATATACTAAATTAGTACCATGGCCACTAGTAACGCCGTCTATAGATTCTAGGTCTAAAATAGGATTAGGGAAAATAGTAGTATCTTTATATAGGGTAATATTAGTAGTAGAAGTACCTAATTCTATAGACTCGGACTCCTAATTAACGCTCGACGGCTAAATACTAATAGAGCGAACTAAAGAGTTCTATCGACTAATATAACTATGAGTACTAAAGCCGCGCCGTGACCCGGTCGATGGTGGTAGCCACGGGCCTAATAGTTATAATAATAATGGCGATGCGGTAAGCCGTGCTCGTCTATACGGTTCCGAGTTATAGTGCCTACGGATTATATGGTATATACTACTAATCTTTCTACCATAGTATTAGTAGGAGACTACGGCCCGTGGTATCTCGAGGTATAGTTACTATAAAGGAAAAATACTATAGTATAATTATTAGTGGATGGTAATGATATAGTATACGGCGGATATTCTAGGCGTATACTAGAAGAAGTTAGGTGTAAGCCCGTCGAAAGCCCGATATATACCTACTAACCCCCGACTTCTACCTGGCTCTTAGCCCCTTAATTCCTACACACGCTTGCTTAAAATTATTAATAATAACGCGTAAGCATCACGCGTCTATAAAAACACTATATTAGTCTACGCCTAAACCTTTATTATGTCTACTAGCTAGTTATTATCCCGCTATCTAATATTATCGCCTAGTAGGTCACCGACCTATTACCAATGAAAATATCTACTAATCTCTTATATATCTTCTCTATAGGACCTCTAACACGGAAGACGGTTAAGGGACTATCTAGCTACTGTGGCGGTAATACTAATAGAAGATAATCTAGTAACTATAGTAAACTAAACGGGATAGATAAACGAAGATACGATATAACGTAGACACGTATTAGCATTAATAATAGAGACTTACACGACAGCCATTAACATAAAAAACGTGTATATATATATCTAGCTTATCTCGACGCGTTCGTTTATCTACTAATAACCTAGTAGTCTAGGTATACCGGTAGCGAATATAGTAGTAACGCCCTATATAGCTTAGACGTCACGGTAACATTCTACCGTAATAGTGACCGGGGATATAACGGCCTTACGTCCTCTCCTCTACCGTATTAGCTATCTAGCTCGATAGAAGAAGATAGAGAAATAGTAGTAGAGAGGGAACTAACTATCCGTGAAAAGAGGCGGTCCTATAGAGATAGTCTCTAGCCTTACGAACGAGACCGGTACCTTATAATAATAGAGATTTCGATCGCTATGACGTTTTTAGACCGGTTACCACCGGTATTCGATCGCCTTAATATATGGCTAGATAGTAGCCTAGATAGTTTTAGGATACTAGTATAATCGGCCTAGATAGCCGCCGGAGATATTAATCTTAGTGGCTACTACCTTAATTATAATTTATAAAACATACCTCCCGCCTATATTATTACGCTAGTAAAGGAAGATATAATGGACTTCTATTACTAACTCCTCTCTAGAGTTAGGTAGATAGTATCCGAATACTAGGACTAGGAGATAGCCGAGAAGAGAAAAGCTAGTATAAGTAACCTAATATATAATAACGCGTATATAGAAGTAAAGGTATGTTACTTACGTCGTGTTAGATATATTACTAATTATTAGTATAATACTAGCGTAACTTAGAAAATATTCGTAGGGCTAGTAGTAATTAAGGCTCTAAAGTTAGTTCTACTATAGTCCCTGAGATTCCTTAGATCGAAGGAGTACTATAGTAGTATGTTCTAACCGATCCCACCATCCACGATTACCATTATATATATTATAATAAGGCATGCCCTTAACGAATATAGTAGCGGGCAGGCGCCGAACTCGTCCTTCGGTCGCTATAGATTCGCACGCTCTCCACTAATACTAGGTATATATATATACCTTTATCTAATCGCGTGCTAAATTATATAGAGGAATAGCGAGCGCTAAGCCTAATATGGTCGAACCAGGCGCCCTACCGCATCGACTATATTCAAAAATCGCTAATAGTATTAGTATTTATAGTACTAACACTAATTAACCCGGACACTATATATATGAACCCATATAAAGATAACCTAGATGACTTCTCTAAAGTAGATATAGATGACTTAGACGAGAGCGAGGAGTCTAAGCTATCGGGTAATATAAGTATATACTAAAGTTATAGAGACTATATAGATACTAACTACTACGAAAAGGATAAGTCGGATACTCTAAACTAGTTGGATGAGTGCCTCGAATCATCTCATACGCTATTAGATATAGGTGAGAGTTCTACACCACTAGTAGTGGCTACGGATAAGATTATACTATCTCGGGTATTAAGTATAGACCCGCTCTAAGTAACCGCGGGAACGGTAAATAATAGTATATATACGTGTAGTATGAATGAGTCTATTACTAACTTATTATCCCTAGTTATAGCTACCTTAACTAGTAGTCTATCTACCCCGACTAATGCTTAAATTAAAATAAAGTTAGATGGTGGCGGACGTTTAAGTCGGGTCTTTAACCTATATATAAAGAGTGTACACTTTCAAGAGAAGTCGGATATTAGTATATAGCTAGGGAACTATATAGACTACCACGAGGCCGAATAGATAATATAAGAGAGAATAAAAATAGTAACTAGAAATATAGAGGGAAGTATCTAGTGGGAGAAAAGGTCATTAAAGGTAGTTCTAGATAAGGACACCTTTTAATAGATAAAGGACACCGCCTAAAGGTAGAAGAAAGGAAGGTCTACTACATTTCATTATAGCTATATAGTCGGAGAGAGCTTAGAATAGTACCATTTAATTTAAGTTCCTAGTCTAATTAATTTTTAACCTCTACTCTCTATTATATACTATCTTTCTAGTATTAAATTTAAAGACTATAATTAAATATACTAAAGATATAATTTAGAATAATAAGATATATAGAGTTATAGAGATACTTTAGATAAAGATATTACTTTAGAAAAGAGACTTCTATTAAAATAGATAGAGTATATAGAGTAGATAGAGTAG
>NW_022985557.1:380512-457717 GCF_010093815.1 Pseudovirgaria hyperparasitica
ATAGATAGTAAGTAGGTCCGCCCGATGGATATAATGGGATGAAAGAATACTTAGGGAGTACTTAGGAGTACTTGGGAGCGCTGTATCTTTCCTGATGTATATTCCCTCTTCTAGAACCCGTAGACCTATTAGATATTAACGGCACGGAATACCCGGAAGCCGTGAGTATCCCTAGGGAAATTATAGACGATAATATACTTAGCGCTATTAAGATACTCCCGAACGATAAAGCGCCTAGGCTAGACGGAATTCCGAATTAATACCTTAAGAGGACCATATAGACGACCTTACTAATTATAGGCCATATATTCCGAGCGTGCGCCCGTATAGGATACTACCTATAGAGCTTCCGAACTATATATATAGTTATACTCCTAAAACTAGGGAAGAGTCTAAACACGCCGAAGGGATGGAGGCCGATTACCCTTCTTTTCTACCTTAGTAAGGTACTAGAAGCTACGATTACTAAGAAGATAAGTATAGTAGTATAGGTATACGGCCTTCTCCTAGTAAACCAGAAGGCGAAGGTAGAAAGCTCCCTAATTATAGCTATTTAACACATCCTCAAGGTTATCTAGACTATATAGAAATAAGAACAAGTCATCACGCTACTCTCCCTAGATATAGTAGGGGCATTTAATAAGGTAAACCATATAAGACTTATCTATAACCTCCGGATAAGGCGAATACCTAAGTAGATTATACGATTTATATAGTCCTTCCTCGCGTAAAGGACTACTTAAATATATATCCCCGGATACCGAAGTAAATATAAGGAGATAGTATACGGTATCCCGTAAGGGAGTACTATCTCCCCGATCCTCTTCCTCTTCTTTATAGTAGATCTTCTTTAGAGAATAGAATATATAGAGGTAGTCGGATACGCGGATAATATATACCTCCTCACGGTCGATAGTAGTACTAGTAGAACATGTACACGACTCGAACGAGACCATAAGAAATATATCTAGTAGATAAAGCGCCACGGAGTAAAATTCGCACCTAAAAAATACTAGCTTATATACTTTATTAACTACTATAGAGGATAGGCTACTAGGGAGGGGGCACGTCGCCCCTAAATCGACGCCTTTATAGAACTACTAGCATAGAGTATACACGTACTCGGCGTTATAATCGATAATAAGCTAAAATAGAGACCATAGATAGCATACGCCGTCTCTAGAGCCCTCTAGGTAGAAACCGCTATATACCGGATTACGGTATCCACGTAGGGAATAGCCCGGGATAAGGCGAGATAGCTATACGTCTCCCTAGTACGCCTAGCCTTTATATATAGATATAAGTGCTAGTATACGGCCCTTATATAAGCTCGGCGGGTAAAGCTTAAGTCCATATAAAACCGTATACTCCGCCTTATCTCCGGTGTATATAAAGCTACTAACACGACGCTTCTCTAACGCGAGATAAATATAATAAGTATATAGAACTTCTACTAGATATAGAGACTTATATACTTTACTAAATAATAAGTATAAGAACGTAGAGAAGATAGGGTATATACCTTTACCGTACTACGTACACGTATCCACGTGTATTACTAGGCCCTCTCTACTATAGGATAAACTCGAGTATAATATAAATACTATATAGAGGCGGACTCGAGCTAGACTATATAGAAGGTTTAAAATAACCCGGATACTATCCTAAGCTAATAGAGCCCTAAGGAGCTTAGCCACGTTATACGGTTATAGATCTAGGATAAATAGAGGGAGGTACTTAAAGCCTAGTAGGCCTCCTAATAGAATAGATATCTAGAATAGATCTAAGGGCCTTAGAAGGAACTAAGTAAATAGATGTATAAAGGGCTAACGAAGGCCTAAGTATCTATACTCCTCTAAGCCCGAATAGGCGCTATAGATCTTCTATATTACCTCTACTAGAGAGGCTTTCTAGATATATCTCCCTAGTGCGAGGACTACGGCTAGAGAGGTATAATATACTACTACCTCGCGACGTACTCTAGCCTCTATACCCTAAGATAAGCCCTTATCCGTATAACGAGGACCTCTAATATCACGCGATAGCTTAATAAGTACCCTAAGGATATCGCCTAATAGATGCTCGTATACCTTCCTCTCCCCTAGTTCTAGTAGACCTATATATATATACTAGAAGAAGCTAGATATATACTAGAAGAACCCCGGTATACGTCGGAAGAACCCCGGGAGAACCGCGATTATTAGTTAAGGGTAGCCCTTAACTAATAATCTCCGCACCTACACGTGCTACCTAAGGGTAAACTATTATAATATAGGCTATAGACCTATAGATAGCCCCTAGGGCTATATATATATAAGAACGAGAGGATAGATAGAGCGTAGTCATGGATATAAGGGAGTTTTTCCTATTCGTAGGTTTCTTCTTATATAGTAGCTTAGACTAGAGGAGGCATACGCCTATAGAGTGGTACTCTACCTAGTTTACTAATATTATTATTATTATTATTATTATCCTTATCTAGTTATCTTTATTATAAGATTAAACGCGTGTTAATAGAGCTATAGGTATACGCTATTACTACTAGTATTACTAGAGTCTCTATTAAGGATCCTTCTATAGATATAATAAAGTAACTTATATCTAAACTCTATAAGAGAAAGTTAGTAAAGAAGATAGGTATATCTAGATAAGTCGATCTCGCTACCCTTACTAAGTAACTCTAGACTTAGAAGGTTTAAGTAGCGATTAATAAGCTTTAGTACTATTAAGAAGATAGAAGAGTAAAGAATAAGGAAAGGGCTAAGCGTTAACGTTTTAATAAGTAGATAAGGTAGACTTAACTTTAATAGGCTAGATTTAATCCTATATTCGCATTACGTATACCTCTATACCTACTAGGTATTCTACCGCTCTATACGTTACCGTTACCGACTCGTAAGGTTAAGAGTTAACGCCCTCGTCTATTAACGCCGCTAGAGACGATAAATCTAGTACTATATAGTAGCCCTACTTAACTAGAACTTTATTAGGCTAACGTGGTTTAGTTAGTACTTAAATAGTAATATATAAAGGAAACTTATATAAGGACGAAGGACGGGATTAGGTTACTCCGTAAGTATATAGTTAATAACTATTATTAGTATAGGTAGGTTAAAGAGATTACTCGTCCTAGAACTACTTATTATAAGGTAGTAAAGGCGTATAGCGTTCTATTAAGCATAGTATTAGATACTTATTACTATCTTTATAAGTATAAGGGTAATCTTAAGGTAGTAGAGTAGAAGGAAGTAGCGAAGGCACTCTATGGACTCGCTTCTAGAGCTATATAAGGTTTTTAAGTAGAGATACTACGAAGTTTATATTAAATATGTATATATATAAATAAGTATATCTCCTCTCTATAAATATAAGTAAGAATAACATAACGTTAGTTAGTAAAGAGTACTACTATAAAAAGTTAATTAATATCCCTTACTTCTACCGTAAAACCATACCTTCTACCACGCTTAAACTACTTTAAATCCGTGATAATACGCTCTCGTAGCGTTTTATTAATATACTATCCGTTAGCCGTATACTTAAAGAAGCGGAGAGCGAACTAATTATAGTAACTATCCTTAAAGGCGTAGTGTAAGAACTCCTCGAAGTTATATAACTACTTATATATAAATAGATACTACCTTTAAATCCACGCCTTTAGGACTATCTATACTAACTTAATAGGGTTATAATTAGGTAAGTAAGGTAGTATATATTAAAGAGTATAACTAGCTATAGTAACTATAGAAGTAACGTTATCGTTAGTATAAAGAGAGAGATTATCTATAATAATAACTATAGCCTGATTAGGGTACTTCTCTTATAGGCTAGGGAATAGATATACCTCTAGCTAGTTAATAAACTCTTACTTATTATAGTAACCTTTCTTAATACTATAGATAACGAAGCTATTAATAGAGATAGTATTATATATACTATATATAGGGCCTCGATTAATCCTTATAAATTACCTAGGAGTCTCTCTATAAGGAGCTCTATCTTATCTTCTCTATTCTATTTTCTTATTAAAGATAACCTTATTAATAAATATAAGGTAATTAGTAGATAGCTAAGTAATATCCTTATAATAGAAACGACGTATAACCTTAGAGCGTTAGGAATAAATACGCTATAGTAGACTCCTAGTCTACTCTCTCTTCTTTAGTTACTTTAAGATAGTAGATAGTAAGGTTACTATCTCGAGCTCTTTATATATCTATTTTACTATCTTATTAAGGTATAGCTATCCCTCTTAGAGTAGGTACTTAAATAGTAATTCTATTACGTAATTACTAAGAATAGTCTTATAACTACGCGTCTTCATAGATAGAGGCTTATTTTACTAGCTATATGTAGTAAGATTATACCTTATACGATTAACTATCGAGATAGATACTTAAGACTTCTCTATAGTAATAGTAGAGGGCACGTTATACTTAAGGAGGAAGTTAATTTAGTAATAGATACTCACGTTATATACCTTACTAGGTAGGTCTACTATACACGACTATAAGTCGAAAATACTAGAAATATATTATATAATAGGTATACTAACTACTAGATAGCCTTAATAATCTACTAAATATATATAATTAGTAATAGTAACGCGTTAGCAACGAGTATATAATAAAATACTAGAATATATCCGTCTCACGTAAATTTGGGTGGGGGAGACATAGCGCGACATCCGAATGCCAAGAGAGTCAGGTTCTAGGCAAACGACGAATTGGGATTGAGCGAATGCGGTTGGAGGATGCGCCACGTGCCGACCTCGGGCGGGCCGGTGACTCGCTAATGGGGCGGGTAGTGCGGCATTTTGTGGCACGGACCGGGTATCTTACCGACTGGACGTCTGATATCGGCACCACACAGATTGTATAGTAGAGCCTCAAAGGCTGCAAGTGCAAAGTAGCAGAGAGATGAGTGAAATCATTGTATCGATGGATCACACAGCACACTGCTAATGCAATCAAGTCATGCACTGATCATTAGTCTATGCATAATCATATCAAGCCCCAACGCCAACTCCAGACACCACACGTCACTCTCCCTTCCGCCACCGGATCCCCCTTAACCTCTCTCCCCAGATCCACAGCACCGCGGGCGCTGGTACTCCGATCAGAATCCACATGCCAGCAAGCAGCGTATTGCCCCACCCGAACCCCAGCCGCGCATACATCGCGGGCCCAAAGATCGGGAACAGGAACCCAATAACATGGCTGAGCAGCCGGGCCGCCGCGTTTGCGCTCGCGCCGTGCTCAAACTCGTCGAGCAGATATGCCAATTGCGCCTGGGCAAAGAGAAAGTTTCCAAATGCAAAGATTGCGACGCCGACGTCCACGACCGCCCAGTGCGTATGTGCGCGAGCCGCCCAGCCGAACAACAGCAGCCCGACCGGCACGAGAAGAACGCCAATGGCCATGTACGGAGCGCGGAACTCCGGCCGGGGCGGGCTGCGTGCGGATAGGCGGCGGTAGATGTAGTCCATGACGGGCCCGCCCGCCTGGGTCGCGGTGGTCATGCCAACAACGATGGCGACGTAGTTGAGAGCGGCGCGGGTGGGGGTCTGTTGGTATTTGACGATCCATATGTTTGCGTACGTCGACAGCATGAGGGTGTAGATGCCGAAATTGAGGCCGAACCAGAGAGCGAGGAGTTGGATTGTGGGGCGGTTGAGGAGGAGGGTAACCGGTCGGGCGACGCCGGTGCGGAGGCGTGTGCAGAAGTCGGTGAACTTGGCGCGAGGAGAGAGGATCACGGGAGAGACGGTGGACTTGAGGGCTGCTTTGCGGCGGAGCAGGACTGGCGTGTAGGACTCGCGGAGGAGAAGCAGGCCTATGATTGCTACGGCTGCGTCCACAATGGAAATGATCCAGAAGAGCCAGTGCCATTGGAGATATTGTGAAACACTGCCACCCACGATGGGTCCTACTGCTGGGCCGAGATAAGGGAGGAGGCTTGCGAGGGCCAGCGATTTGCCTCTGTCCTTTGCCCGGAACATATCTGCCATGATAGGTCCTGTGAGCTACGTAAAGTATATCAGTCGGGATGTCTTTGCGGCGGCCAGGGCGAGGCAT
This sequence comes from Pseudovirgaria hyperparasitica, assembly GCF_010093815.1. Taxonomy (NCBI): domain Eukaryota; kingdom Fungi; phylum Ascomycota; class Dothideomycetes; order Acrospermales; family Acrospermaceae; genus Pseudovirgaria; species Pseudovirgaria hyperparasitica. Next base: position 386,590 of record NW_022985557.1, read on the forward strand.
GAAGATGGAATCATGGGGATGCACTGCGCAAAACATACCGTTACTCCAATGCTAGCACCAGATGCGGCAAGCAGACGCCCGATTATCATGAGGCCTTTCGAGTTCCCCACGGGACACAAAGCATTCCACAGAGTGAACCATCCATTACAAACAAGCCAGACAATCCTTCGACCGTACATCTCGGACAAAGGAGCCAAGAGGAATGGTGCAAATCCCAGTCCGAGGAAGTAGATTGAAAACGAAATTTGAACGGTTGACGTCGTCATATGCAAATCTCTTGCAATCTCGTTCAACGCAGGGGTCACCATCGATGCACTTAGTAGCGTAATGAGCTGGCCTGTAGATACGATGACTGCGATGCCAACTTTCCAGGCCGTAGACCAGTTGTATGGGTCGTTTGGGTCATCGGGGCCGTCCCAGGTCGCCTGCAAGTGTTAATGACTCAGCCCTACGAAATAGTAGCAGCACTTACACCAAACTTCTCTTCGAGCTGAGCGAGACGGTCAACCAAGGCAACCTGCGGAGGGCTTTGGCATGCCTTTTCACTATCCTGTGAAGCCATCGTGGAATGCGTAAGCGGCGGTGAAATGAACAGACACACAAGTATCCAAACGAGCAAAACAAAGGTAGAGGTAGTCAAGCTCTCTTAAGGCGCCCAAGCCAATGATCTGCATGGGGAAAAGAAGCTATGCGATGAATATGCTAGCTTATGTCCGAGAGCCGATCTGGCGCCGCAAGAAGTGGAGGAACAACAAGCACAAGCTGCTTATGGCTGTGGCACTAGTCAATCGGTTGGCGGATATCGTTGATACATGTGGACCATAGATGTTTGCGTTGACTTGATCGAAGCGTTGGGCGGTTGTCAAGCGTCAGCCGATTGTTATTATGTCCGCGCCGAGCCAGTCCATATATCACATCTCGGAGCAATCAACATTTATACACACTTTCGCCCAGCTCGGATAGCCGGTAGCCGGTATGCAAGCTTCTGCAAGGCTCCGCAATATTGCCTGCTGCTTTGATAGTGCACAGTTGTAATGCACGAGGCCTGGATTTCAACAAATCATTTCGCGTGCCAGTCCCAACTCTCCGGTGCATGCAGACAACACCGTTGACAAGGCGGTAAGCTGACAGGGCGGGTTGTAGCGTGCTGCGACATGTACAAGACGCTGCTGTGATTCGAGCTATGAAGTCAGTGTGCTCTTTGTGCTACACTTGACAGGCGCTCCTTGGATGGGAGACAATAGTCTATGATGCGGTGAGGATCTTAAGCTTCATCAATTCCATCCGCGCTCGGGAACGCGAGATGAACTTGGTATTGCCTGGCAGTCTTGTTGAGAATAGCGTTCCATTTGGCCAGAACTGGGTGACAAGCGGCGACTTCTTTGAATGTAATATCTCCGTCTTCCGGCACTTCCCATTTCCACATGCCCTCTTCGTTGATCCATTCACTCCCAAACAGCATCTCTAGTCTCAACTCGTCTCTCGCAGACGCTGACAGCCTGATGCTTTCATCGACATCGCCCTTGACATCCTGAGCCATCGTCGACGGCGAGGCATCGTCCACACCAGATGGTACGGCGGCTCTACAAGCCAGTGCTTTGGTGATGCCATCAAAACACCCGAGGATCCAGCCAGCTCGTACGCCCATCTCTGCTCCAAGAGCAAAGCCCTCGTCGAAGCCATCTTGAAGATGGTTGGCCTTGGACGCTGTGACACCCTCTCTGTATCCTGCAGTCTCATGCAGTCGACGAAGAGACGGTATCTCCGAGACTTCAGCACTTACCGTGTCCGGCCCCGCATGTCCTGGTGAGTCTTCAAAGATGTCGTCTGTGTCAATCCGTTGTGGCTCATCCTGTACATGTATGGCGTGTCCTTCGTCGGACGATCTGCTAGAGCCCATCAAGATATCAGCGCGATCGCGATAAGATGTAGGTGCGTCGTCGCGAATCATCGTCAAGGTTGGAGGTGATTTTAGAACGAGATGAGATGAGATGATCATCCTTGGTGGAGTAGTTTCTTGTGCCTGGACTGTCGGCGTGGGACCAACCGACGCTAGTTGCAGCCTGAGCCCCATTTTTAGTACCAGGCTAGAGGCCGTTGAAGTATTATATCATCATCATCATTATCGACATGCGACATATTCCTTGTCAGTCTTCTCTTCCGAACCTATTTCCTTCACACAAAGGAGCGGATCGCAGTTATGCTCCAGAGGCTACTGTTACTGCGTAGACCTCAATTTCACCATGCAATTTCAATAAGACACGCTGTTCGGCCTCCTGTCGCTATCAGTCAAGCCCTCAAGCAGCCCCAACTCCGTCGAAATCTCCAGTCCGCGCAGTTCTCCCCTCTCGTTCCACCCGATCCTTCGAAGCTCCCAAAACCCAAGCCGAAGAAAGTACCAAACCCAAAGCGCTCTGCTCAGCGTCGAAAATGGCGACGACGCCTCCTATACACAGCAGCGTTCATTGGCGCGGTGTACGTCATCGATAGACAATATTACGCCTCTGCGATCGGTCGCACTGTTCGCACATTCTACACCGGTCTATATGTCGGCATCGACTACAAGATCAACTTCCGTCCCAATCCTCCATTCGCAGGCTCCATCGCCGACGTTCACAGGCGGAATGCTGAGCGCATGTTCAACTTGCTACGGGAAAATGGAGGTCTATACTTGAAGATTGGCCAGGCTATTGCCATGCAGAGCGCAGTGCTTCCACCTGAGTTTCAGAAAATGTTTGCGAAGATGTTCGACGACGCGCCACAGAACGACTGGAAGGACGTAGAGCGTGTTATTCGGGAGGACTTTGGTGGAAAGAGTGTAGAGGAGGTATTTGGAGTCAGCTTCACTGGCGAACCGGGCAAAGGAGTCATGGAGAGGACTGCAAGAGCTAGTGCGAGTGTTGCGCAGGTCCATTGGGCCCGTCTCGCCGATGGCAGAGAAGTAGCCATCAAGGTCCAGAAAGAAGAAATCATGAAGCAAGTCGGGTGGGATCTGTGGTCATTCAAGTAAGCATCTACCCTCTCATGACGATGAGCAGTGACTAATCATCAACAGAGTCGTCGCGCGTATCTACTCCTGGTGGTTCGATATACCGTTCTACAGCGTAGTTCCATACGTCACGGAACGATTAATGCTCGAGACCGACTTCGAAAATGAGGCAAACAACGCGTCTATGATGCGTGGATACGTCCAAGGAGAGCCAAGACTCCGAAATCGGGTGTACATCCCCAAGGTCTACACCGAGCTCTCCTCAAAACGTGTAATGACTGCGGAATGGATCGAGGGAATACGACTGTGGGATAAAGAAGGCATCACTGGCACGTGGAAGGGCGGGTGGGGCAAAGGCTCACCCGGCTGTAATGGTCAGCCCCTAGGCCCTCCTCCTCCTCCTGCAGACACAATCACTCGCATACCGAACAACGACCCGAACAAAGAGAAGCTCAAACCAGAGCGCACAGCATGGAGAGGCAAAGACGGCTCCGGCGGGCTCGGGCTCTCTCTAAAGTCCGTCATGACAACCATGGTCGACCTCTTCAGCGCGCAAATGTTCCTCTGGGGCGCCGTCCACTGCGATCCGCATCCAGGCAACATTTTCGTGCGTCGCTTGCCAGGTGGTAAACCGGAACTCGTGCTCATCGACCACGGTCTCTACATCACGATGCGACCTGAATTCCGACACCAATACGCCCTCCTCTGGAAGTCCCTCCTCGCGTTCGACAACAAGACCATGCAAGACGTCGTTTCGCAATGGGGCATCACAGGCACCGGCAAAGAAATGTTCGCCAGCGCAACTCTCATGCGGCCTTACGAGGGCGGCGACAACCAGATGAAGCGCGACCTGCGCGAACTCAGCAAACTCGACGAGCGAGAGCGACAGTACGAGATGCAACGCAAGATGCGCGAAAACGTGCGCAGCTTCCTCTCCGACGACACCAAGCTGCCGATGGAACTGCTCTTCATCGGGCGCAACCTGCGCATCGTGCAGGGCAACAACCAGTTCCTGGGCTCGCCGGTCAACAGGATCAAGATCACGGGGCTGTGGGCATCGCGGGCGCTGGCCGAGGACTCGACGCTGCCGTTGACGCAGCGCATCAAGTTCTGGGTGCGCCACCTGACGTTCAGGATGGTGCTGCTGGGGAGCGACGTTGTGTGGTGGTATGCGCGCATCAGACAGCTGGCCGGGCTGGGCAAGGGCATGGACGACGAGATTGAGGAGCGCATGCGGACGATGGCGAAGGACTATGGCGTCGAGCTAAACCACGGCGTGTTTGACGGATGAGCGGCAGCGAGGAGGAGGGATAGAGGGTGCGCTGTTGTATGTATATAGTGCTAGTGAGCCCATGGTCGCAGTCGACTATACTGTGTATAGGTGTATGTACTGTATGTACTACTAATTGCTACTTGTATGTATATTCCCAATCGAACCGCTCATACGACGCATCGCATCGCCTGATGATGGATGGCCTGATGGCCTGATGACCGCACTAAAGCGTAAGTTTACCGGTACGCCCAAAAATCAATAGTCACTCACTCACTACCTCCTACAATCATACTAATTACCTACCATAGTGCTTGCTGAGGTGCTAACAATTAACCATAGCAAAAGTATACTATAACAACATACCCGCAAAAAAAAAACCCTGTTTTACAACGCACAGTCACTCAACCCACTCCCATCATAACTAGCCAGCACACCCCAGCCTCACCCACAAAAGTCTAGACCCATCCATCCATCTGCCCTCCCCCAAGGCCAAGCTTCACAAGGACCCTGAACTCAAATCGCCAAGTCCGCTCATCCATGCCGCTCCCACGAGGCTGTGACTTTTTGGATACTTGGTGACCGATAGACTACTCACTACTGACTAGTACGTACTGACTACTGCTAGTACTGGTGCTGGTGCTGGGGACCGGCTACTGCTTGGCTACGACTTGGCCACGACTTGGCCACGGCCAACACCGGTACGGTACGTAAGTATGCAAGTAAGTAAGTATACCTACCTTCGATACGCCCTTCCAGAAACGAACGGAACGAATGCATAAAAAAAGAAGCGTCGGACTCGTTTCCGTTCATCGGGTACGACACTCGGACCCGGTCCCCCCCCCAAAAGGACCAGGCTTTGCTCGATGTGCCGTGTGCCGTGTACCGTGTTACTTACTGTACACACGAACACGCGAAGAACGAAGAACGAAGCACACGAATGCGCAAAGCTTAGTGTATGTAACTAAGATAAAGAACGAAAGAAAGTTCATTCATTCATCCATCCATTCACGCAGCAGGATTACGTAGACTCCACATCGGCAGTTCTTTTGGGTTGGGAGGAATACTAATTATGCCCACTGTACCTTGCTTGTAATAATAAGCTCGGCCGGTGGTAAGGCTGACTGACTGACTGACTGACTGGGCCGTTCATTTACAGACAATAGCAGCAGCAGCAACAGCCGCGCGCGCAAGCAATACCGCATATAGCAATGCCGATGACCGTTTGATACCTATTTCATTTCCTTTCCTTTCTTCGTTCATTTCACACATACATACATACATACACGTCCACATCCACGTCCACATCCACATACACATCCACACATGCGCGCGCGTGTGCCCGCCCGTCCGCCCACTCGGGATTGCTCAGACAGGCAAGGAGAAGCCTGAGGGGGTGCTTTAAATTCATCGGTGTTGCTGTTTCTGGGGTGAGAAGGAAGGAAGTAAGATTGACGATAATTTAGTATGTATCTAGTGTGAGGGTCAAGATTGAACTGGGGACCCGGTGTTTTCCTCGCTGCTGCTGCTGCTGCTTGCTGGGAACTGGGGATGGGGAATGTGGTGATAGTTGGTATTGGACTGGGGGATATGGGGGTTGTATGTAATACTGCTTAGACAAGCCGTGCCAGCAAGCCATACCGTAATAAACAGCTTGATTTGGCTAGCCGGCTACCCCAAGCCCGCGAACGACCAAGATTACCGTATGTAAACTAAGGCGCAACACGAGGCTCGCAGGCGGAGCGGACGGTGGAACGAGGATTACGAGACGAAGAGGGGGAAGCCGAACCCGAGCGTATTCGCAACCCGGGGGGATCCCAAACACCCAACACCACACCACACCCATCCAAGGCAAAAGCGCAATCTTCGCCAAGATGTCAGCCCACCGCTTCTTGCAACTCCCAACGACCAGTAATCTCAACGACTCAAACAAAGGCAGTCATCGATTTTTTTTCTAATTGGGCTGTGCGCACGTCGACGGCCGCGTCATGGACGAAAAGGAATAGCACCGTTGGATGTTGCCAGAGCCGCCGCAAATGCCAGGCACTGCACTATTCTGCTGCTAACGTGCTATCGTGCTGTCGTAACTGGTGCTTATTTTGGTTGCTGCGGCTTGTCCTGGCCTGGGTGTGGCCTGGCGGGCTTCGTCAATGAACATGCGTATCCCTCGTATATCGCTGCGAGAGAGGTTCATCCTTGCGTGCATCATCGACCGACTGTAAACACATAAGGTGATATATAAGGAGCTGGGCATCCGCGCTCTGGGGTGTCTTATACTTCATCCCTTATCCAGCTTCACACTGCATCCATCCTCATCTCCTTTTCTTCTTCGACATCACCGACTCTCCTATTCCGACTACCTCAACTTCTCTCTTCCTCTTCAAGAGACTCTGAAAGACCTCAAATCATCACCTGACCTCCACACACACAAACGCTCAAACCAGCCCTATCCATCATGACTGCCGCTCTCCTCTCTCCCAAATGCAAGGTCCCGCTCCACGTCGTCTATGCGATCCTCACAGTCCTCGCAATCGGCCTGTCCGCGCCACGTCTCTTCATGAAGAACCAGCCGCGAACTCGCGCGAATACCATTGCCCTCGGTGTTGTACGTTCCCCTGTTCCACACCCCGTGCCCTACCACTCCTCAATACTGCATGATCCAATCTAACACACCCCAACAGGGCGCCAAGTCTCTCATCATCCTGCAATATCAACTCCTCACCGAGCACGTCGCACGCCTCCGCAAATGGCGCAGTCTAAAGGCTTTCACCATCCTCAACTCCCTCGAGATCGTCTTCTGGGCTGCCGTCGTCTTCCTCATCATCCAGGCCAACATCAAGATCTGCGTCGGCACCGGCTGCATCCTGAGCTGGATCGTCATGGCGATTGCCATTCCCCTGAGCATGCTGGCTGCGTGGGCGGCCGCCATCTGCTGGGTTGAGTGGAGAGCCGAGAAAGCTGTCAAGAGGGGCATCGTTGGTGGCGGCTTTGATTCGAGGGAGAGCGAGGGTGAGACCTTGGAGGAGAGGCGCGCATGGCCAAAGCAGAGGGTTTGAGCGTCACATTCCGGGCGGTCGGATCAGAGGTAGAGGGGGTAGAACCTGATCGGGAGATGGGGACGCAGTACCGTTGCGTTGGTGTTCATAGAGGTCCTTGAGTTTTATACCGGCATCATATTTTCCTTTCGTCTAGCAGTGTATGATAACCGCCACGTTTGGTGGCGACTTTGGGGGAACATTTAGACTAAATCAATCAAGCAACTGATATTCCCTGAACTGTCATGGTACAATGTCCACAAGTGAGCTCTCCATCAGATCAAATGTCTCCTGCAACATGTTCATTTGTGCGATGACAATCGAAAGAGAGCACAGATTGATCCAACGTTCGTGGTGAAATGTGCAGGCGGGACAGAGAACTTTTATGAAATGCGCATGTACTCCACCTGTTATGTAGTCTTTCGAAGTGCAGGTGCTGTTTGCATCCCCGACGAAGCAAGAGCCATGCTGCTGATAGCTCCTTCCACCTTCGGCCAAGCTGCTGATGTTCCCCCTGCCTTCAATTTGTAGGAAACAAGCTAGCATCGCGAAACAAGGACACAACAGCCTACCACCTTTATATTGTGCCCATAGTTATGATCACTTCGGCTGTGCTGATTCGAGGCACAAAATCAGTGATACGTCTAGGGTGCCAATCCTGGAACTGTAAGCGTAAAAATTGCCCTCAAAACGGTATGAGAAAACATACCAAGCAATATCAGCTGTAAAGACTGTGTCATTTGTTTCTAGTCTATATATTGGGAATAAATCTGCAATAAACTTCCAAACATGTCGGGTATACGCGTATTCAGATCTCCGCCGTAGTCAACTGCCCAATATCCAATATGATCTCGATCGCCCCCTTCCTCCCAATCGTCCACTGCGTCCTGTTGGGATCTCTCCCGACTTATCTGGCCCTGCTTGGGCGGGATGATTTGCAGTCGGCCGGAAGTCTCAAAGGAGAGACGTCAATTTGAAGTGGGACTGCGCAGTGGAACGAGCGACGAAGACAATTTGACATACATCTACATCAACATTGCACCCACGTGCCACATCGTACTCCCCTCAACCGAAGACATTAAGAGTGATTGGGCTGTTGTAATCGACAAGCTCAGGTTTAGTTTCAATGCGATCGCCGGCAGTCTTGAATGCACGATCCCAGAGTAGTGTCTGCTTGCCGTAGTTCATGCTCTTCTTCCAGCCCTTGCGATGGTGTAGATCATGGTCTTCGATTGCCAGTTCGGCGTCAAAGAAACGGAGGAAGAGTGCAAGTGGGTTTGCGGGCGTGGCATAAACACGGATGCCGGAGTGGCCCCATAATTCTGTGAAGACGATGTATTGATGGCACAACCACCAGTCGTAGAATCCCATAGGGAAACCCATGAACCGCAGTGTGAGGTAAGTCATCAATGGGATTATGGCAATGTCGAAGATCTCTTGCTCAGTATCGGCGTAGAGGGTGAGGAGAGGGTTGGGGTGCTTGGTCAGGTGGTGGCGGCGGTGGAATTTCCAGAGTCCGTCGAAGTGGTGCATGCATCGGTGGTACCAGTAGAACCAGAAGTCAAGGATGATGCCGTAAAGACCAATCTCGACGGGCGTCCATAAGCTCATCGTCAGCGGGCCTTGACTGGTGCGGTATGCTAGGAAGACGGACATCATGGGTCGGAAAGTTGCGGTGGAAATCAGACTGCGAACGACGCTGCCGACACTGTGATCCGGAATCTCGTCACGGCCGTGGACATCTCCATCGAGGAAGCCGTGGATATGTCCGAGCCCGCGCATCATGTGGAGTTGATGCACGGCATTGAGGGTGAAGGCGACGTTATAGAAAATGAAGGAGAAGACTGGACTCCAGTTCTTGCCGTACAAGGAGATGTAGGCTTGTTGGACCGCAAAAGGCCACAGTGCATGTAGAACGATCCACTTGTGCTGTTCAATGTGCGGGATCCAGGCCATTTTATCAGTCTTCTTGAAGACTGGGACATCTTGGTCCATGTTGGAGCCATAAAGTTGAAGCCAGTCGATGAGGTAGTGGAAAATGGTCCACTGCTTGCGATCCTTCCGCCATGTCGAGGTCATGGAATCACGAGGATCTCGTTGAACGCTCATGATGGCGACGTTGCGGTAGTCGAGTGGCGTAACAATAACAAGGACAAGGATGATAGGAGATGATACAAAAAGAGATGTGTCGTAGGGATGTGAGGATATATTAAAGGAATGTGGGGGAGGTCAAGGCGTCAAAAGCTGGGGTTGCCACCATATATACCGTATCTAAAATAGGCTTACGGGGTAGTGCCTCGCATGTGAAGACAAGGTCGCACATAAGAGTCAAAAGGACAGCGCGGTTCAACGTGCGTCTGGCCTCACATGGGTGGCTCACATGGAGGAAAAGGGGACAGAAGACTCCTTAGACTTGCTCGAAATCAGAAAGATGCCTCGTAAGTGTGAGGCAGAGATCGACAAACCTCGGCAAACACGCCACCTTCACATGGCTACACCACCATCATCATTTATTATATCTCGAGATCACAACATATGACCAGGACTGTTTCTGCTGCTTCGTTTCTGAAATAGTAGCGCGTACGTGCTTGACGCGTGTCGTGATGCACATGTTCCCCTCGACATGCCGAGATGCAACGACTTTGCGCATGTCGGCAGAGATTGCAGGCGTGCATTCGGTTGTATGCAGGAACGCGTATACCTCAAGGAGTCATCTACTATTCATAGACATAGCGTGTGACTTATTTTTAGCATCAGCTTGAAATGTTGAGGTTGATATGGTTTGTACTGAATCGTCGCCGCCGTTGCCTTGATATTGTGAGCCTGAGGCTGCCAAGGCGTCGCGGGAAGGTATTCTATCTCAGACGCTTAGTCATACGGCTGTAAACAACCTATCTTGTCCGATTCGATCTGGGTTCCTCTCAACACCTCCACCACTTTGCATCCACGACGTCAAGCGTAAAGGCAAGTCTTTGATTTTTGCGCCATGCCACTTTGTTACGTCCTACATTATTCGCATGCTTTGAATTTCGCTCGTCATCATGAACAGACGGGCCACAAATTTGCGCAATCGATCGACGAGACACGCCCCTGTCGTCAGCCAAGGTGCCTGATGATCGACGCAAGTGCTTGTCATACATGCGTGCAGGCCCTTAGTATCCCGTGAGCATGGCTTTGGCTCAACATGCATAATGAAAGCCTAGACAAACGAACCTGTTTGTGGCGCCCATTACCAGTATGGACCATGGCGAGCCACACACGTCTAGCCAGACGCCACTCTGCACGATAATATGCCTGCTTCGAGGGACACTTGCGACGATATTGTGGACTTCGAGTTGAGATGCATACGCCCGGTGTGATTTCTTCGTGCCTGTCTGTTGTTACATAGCAGACGACTGCAATGAATGAACCTATCTCATTCCCAAGAAAACCTTGATGACGACTCCGGTCTTTCGCTCTCAGTGAAGCAGGCCCAGTCCACATCCCAGATTTTCATTCATCAAGTTTCGTCGGATTGCATGTATTCCACCGCAATCTTAGCCACCAGCGTCAGAAATGCTCTTGCGTTCGGCCCGCTGTATTTCACTTCGTCAACCTCACCTCTCGGCCAAAACATTGGGCCCGCGAGCTCCAGGCCCGACTGAAGCAATGCCGGATCTGAACATCTATAGGAGTATTTGTGAAAGGCTTTATGACAATGATGCCCTGAAATGCGTTCTTTTGGAAAAGTGAATATGATGCGTCGTTGGGTTCTTCTCAATCGTTCGCCGACCCGATATGGAAGTATCCCAAGCCCGCTGAGCCAGAATCCTTTCAGATTGTTGAGCTCGCCTGCAGTTTGTTCTAGTAACGTACTCCATGACGTTTCAACGTTGAGTTCAACGCCCAATAGTTCAAGTCGCGTCAGCGTCTCGATCGAGGGTGCGATCAGAGGACGAAAACACGCCAATGAGATTCTACCATCCATGATACTCAACTCTGACAGTCGTGGGAGGGGCTCCTTCTCTATGAGATAATCGCTTATCAATGCTCGAGGCTGCTGGTTGCCACCGCAGCGAATCCCCAACTGTTTGAGCGTTGGTGCCCGATGGAGGACACGCGTGGGCCAGTATGGATCGAGTCCGTCCGCAAGGAGTAGCCTTGCAGAATGCAACATTTCCAGTTCACTGCCAATATGATGTTCTTGCGCGAGACCGATAGTAGCAACAACGGTTTGATGGAACGCGTGTTCGAAAGTCAAAGAGACAACAGTTATATCCAGATTCTCTAGAACCTCGCGTGTCATGGCGGCGCAGTAATATGGTCCCGGAACAGTGTGAATAAGGCGACAGTCTTTGATATGAATCTCGCTTGGGCGCAGACGGCCATCTTGAAGCATGCACTTCAAAGCTGGCACGCCGATCGTGTTGCATAGAACCATGCCCGCTTCATCGCGTGGCCAGACATCCGTTTCTTCGCTTCGATTGGCGTCATCTTCGAGGATCAACGTTTTGACATACTTGGCTAGATTCCGGTGCCGGGAGGTTAGTTCTAGGGTCTCAAAATCGGAGCCCATGAGTGTGGTTCGCCATTGTGTTAAGCAACGGCGGGCGAAGACATCGAAAGTCTGTACATCTGCCTGTCTGCATGTGAAGCGGAAGGAGGAGAGATCAGTCGTGTCCAGGAGCTCAGCAATATATGCGCTCAGTTCGATGGGGAGTCGACCGAAGCCAGACCGCGACATGTCTAGATGTCGTTGTAATTGGTTAGAATGTTGATTGTCAGATCCCAGATCTCAGCTCCGAGCTGCCCTGGCACAGCTGTGCCGCAATTCAGCTTACCCAGCCTCGGATCTCTTGGCTCGGATCATCGCAACGTGGCGGCGTGTAGTCTTCTAGAACCGTTCCGGCCCAACCGACGACCAGCGACTCGGGACTATGTACCATGGGACTAAAAGCCCATTGCTGGCGACATTCTCCTCAGGCATGCGAGACCCAGGGACTGATTTCATGGTGTATACAGACTGTGCAGTGTACGCAAATCACACGAAGCCATCGATATGATTGACAGGCTGACGAGATGACGAAAAATCGGCCGAGGAATACGAAGATGAAATTGCAAGTAATCAATACCTAGGCAAGACGAGCCGAATCGCGAGTGCACATCATTACAGCCAGTGACATACATCCTTAGGCCCTCGGCATTATAGTGCTCGGGGCTAGCCGTCTTGCAGGAGAATTCACATGTCTACCACGAGTTATGCACAACTCGTTACCATCTTACCCTATTTCTTAGAATGTAACATCTGCACGAGCCACTACAACAACACAAGGGACGATACCTATGGAGATCAACCGTGGCGCTCCGACCTGTCGAGAGGGACGGCAGTGCCAACTACACTCTCCCTCTGCTATTCTCTCTGATGATTGCTACTATTAGCTGGTTTCGTTGAAGCAGCTAGTGATAAAAGAAAAAAGAAAGAAAGACAAAAAGAAAAGACAACGGAGAAGACGCTACGGTATCACGTATGTTGTGCCTGACAGGAGCTTAGAAGGTTTAAGCTTCAGCATCCAACGTTATATAGCGCCACAACGGGTTTAGGCGGAGCAGCCACAGTCGAGACCGCGTGTTTCATCTCCATCGTCGCCCGAACCTTCTTTCCTGCATATTCTCATGCATGCTTTATAGGCTTCCCATCGGTTTCTCCGGAGGAAGAATCCGATGGAGAGTTTACGCGTACCGTTACTTTCCTCTCATTTACAGTCCAAACTATACCTACGCCAGGCCACCAGGGTCTGTGTCGAAGACTGCAGTACTTGGTACGGCCCCCTATTAATGGCTACCCATAGTCGTTAGCTTTGCCTGTTTGTTGATAGGCAAAGAAGATGGCGCAAATGGACAGGCGGAGTAGCCTAAACATCGCGCTTCTGCAGGAACACACAAGATCAGCGCCACACCCCGCATAAACGGATCTTCAGTCCAGCCGGTGATGTCCGCTGATCAGGGGTTTAAGACGGGCCTATCGTGAGGCTCCGAGGGAGTTATGTACCAAATTGTCCTTGTCGATCTTTTTCCGCCATACCAATCGGCTAGCAGAGTCGCGACCGAGTAAGCTCTGTAGAATCACTGTGAATGGTTTTACAATTGAAAGGACAGCTGATTTGTAGACTTGGAAAGCGAGGTGAAGATGCCAATTTGAAGAGAAGAACAATAGCCAAAGCAGTTGGTGAAAGGCGAAGCTCTCCACGTCGAATGGTTTAGCTACAACGCCTACATGACAGCCGCGTCCGCTCGCTAGCATCGCCAATGTAAAGTTAGACAGCTGCTTTATCCGGTTGGATCCACCGTTCCGCTTTAGTCGACCTGTACCTGTGCCTATGGCGTTTCTCCTTGGCTGCCGTACCCTCTGAAGCAACATGACTGGTTACAGCGATGCATACCTCTACCACTGGCTCTGCAGATTGCACGAACCCGACGTTTGCATCCATGGATGAATGCATTGACCGTCGACGGCTATACTATTGATTGCCCACGCTAGAACCCGGACATCTGGCGGGCTTGAGAATGTCAAAATATATCTACCTCAGCGACCCCCCTCGACGATGATCCTTCTACTTACCACACCATCTCGTTATTCCATTTCCTTCTCTGCGTCCACGCATCCCCTCTGTGGTCGCTGAGTGCTGTCTTGCAGACTTTCGTTTGCGTCCTTTCGTTTGACGATCGAGTCAATCACTATCATTAACGAGCTTCCTGCCGTCTGGCAATCTCTCATTCTTTCTAATTTCCTACTTATCAATACTTAATTCAATCATGCGCTCCTCCACTGTATTTGCCGGCTTAGTTGCCGTGCTGCTTTCGAGCGTCGAGGCTACAGGCCGAATTGGGCATCCGCACCATGCGCGTGGTGACTATGGCGATAACGGGGATGTCAGCTACAGTGACACTGCCGATTATGGGCGTCCCGATCTGAGCCATGTGTCTCCTACGCCAAGTCCTTCAAAGGACGACTATGGGTATGAGAAATCGCCATCCGAGAAGGACGAATATGGCGAGGCTCCTAGCGACGAATATGGCCATTCAACACACCCACAAGACGGCTATGCTGATTCACCGTCCGAGGAATACGGACATGGCGAACCTGCTCATGACGACTATGGCCATTCGACTCCCCCACAAGACGGCTATGATGAGTCACCGTCTGAGGAGTACGGACACGGCGAGCCTTCTCATGATGACTATGGCCATTCGACTCCCACTCCCGCTCCGTCGAATGATGACTACGGATATCCTGGTTCTCCACCAACCCAAGACGGATATGACTCGCCGTCCGAGGAAGAGGAATACGGCCATTCAGCTCCCACTCCCGCTCCATCGAACGATGATTATGGTTATGCTTCACCCTCTCCCTCAAGCGATGAAGACGATTACGGCCATTCGGCCCCTACTCCCACCCCGTCGAATGATGACTATGGATATCCTTCGCCTTCTCCTTCAAGTGATGAAGACGAGTACGGCGATTATCCCGGAACCCCAACGCCATCTCCTTGCAGTGATGAAGACGAGTACGGTGATTATCCTGGCACTCCGACGCCATCCCCAACTGGTGAAGATGACAGCTATGATGATACCACGACCGAGGACGCTGGCTACGTTTCTACAACCGAAGACTGCTCTGTCAGCAAAACTGAGACTCCAACCGCAGGCGAGACACCATTCTCCAGCGAGAGGCCAAGCAGTGAAGCTCCTACCCCTGGTACCTCTGCCGAAGCCGCCTCTCCATCAGACAGTCATGATCACCCCTCCATCACGCCTATCCCATCATCTATCGAATATTCCCCTCCATCTGTTGTTACATCATGGACGTCGACAATTACCTATGTTACCGTCTGCCCAACTGGGTTTTCTACTGTTACCCTGACCACGACTTACACATCGACCGTTTGCCCCAACTGTGCCCAGCCAACTCCTGCTCCAGGACCTTCAACTAACACCCCTGGAGACAACAAACCAGGAAGCAACACCCCAGGAAGCAACACCCCAGGAAGCAACACCCCAGGAAGCAACACCCCAGGAAGCAACACTCCGGGAAATAACAACCCCGGGAACGGCTCTATCCCACCGGGCTTTACCACAACTGTCACCGTCTGCACTACCGGTTGTGCCACAACTGCTACGACCGTAACCCTTACCGTGCCACAGACTATTACCATCACTGGCCCTGGTTCAGCCCCTACAGGACCCTCGGGAGCTCCAGGCTTACCTGCTGTTCCCACAAAAATCACCTCCATCCACACTGTCGTCGTCACACCCATCCCTTGTCCATACCCAGCAGGCCCAGATGGCAAGTGTCCGACCAGCGGCGTTGCCGCGCCCACGGGAGGCAGTGGAAGCCCGACGTGGAAGCCAAGCGGAACGCCGACTCCGAGTGTAAGCCCACCAATGTTTACGGGTGCAGCAGGGAGGAACCAGGTTGGTGGGCTGGTGACGATCGTGCTTGGTGCTGTTTTGTTATTATAAATAAGTCTTGTCGATGAATGAGATCTTGGGAGGATTCGTGAATTATAATGTAATTGATAAACACTGATAAATACTATCTTTCTCTCTCAATCATATAAGCTGAGATGTGTAATGTCGTTGTCTAGATGTCTCCACGCTGAGTCTCCATACTAATTGGAAGACTTACATTATGGAGAAATTTGGCTCCAGGCCATTTTCATAAATGTACGCCATTCTCACAATTTTCGATAAGAGAAGAAGAAAAACAATAATCAATAATTTACACATGCCATCCCAACTCTGCATGCTGTTTCGAGGCTCAGTTGACCTGGTCCACGGTGTGGCTGGGAATCAAGCTAAAGGTTGACACCTGAGGCAGACTGTTTTACGCGAACCACGAGCGCGCCGCGTCTTCTCCCGGACGTACATTTTGAGGGGAACTGCTTCAGCTTTCATCCGCATCCTATCCCATCCATCTATTTCTTCTCTTCTCCCTTACAAACGCCATTTTGGAAGCCTCTCACATCCTCAAAATTATCACAAGAGGCTGCCAATATGGCGGAAGAGATCACCATCGACAAGACCATATTCCATGACCGTCTCTCGTCTTTCCTTACGGAATGGAAGGGAGACAAGCGTGACGCGTCTTTCAACGGTGTCAACTCCATCATTTTGCTGCTTGGGAAGGCAAGCGGCGATCCGAATAACTACAACAAAGCGGCCGCTTTTCAGGTGAGATGGTGTCGTTCGCGCTCAACTCAAAAGTCAACTGACGCGAGGTGTAGCTATGGCTGCTAGGTTATGAGTTCCCTGCGACCCTGATGGTCCTGACCCCCGATGTGGTACATATTGTTACTACTAAGAAGAAGGGTAAGTATAACACATTGAAAATTCGATGATGCCGAACGTGGAGCTAATATAGAGTCTTCAATAGCATCGTACCTAGAGCCTTTGAAAGGTGGCGCAGTACATCTTGAGATACATATTCGCGGCAAGGACGCAGATGAGAATGCGAAGCAATTTCAGCAAATCACGGATATTATCAAAGGAGCAGGAGTAAGGCTGGTCGCACGTCCTTACGAGCATAGATCTGACGTGTAGCACAGAAGAAAGTCGGTATCTTGACGAAAGACAACCAAGTTGGTCCGTTCGCAGACGAGTGGAAGAAATCATACGAGGCCGTCTCGAAAGGATTGGAGGAGGTGGACATCGCAACGACCATCTCTATAGCAGCCCTGTCTGTGAAAGATGGAGAAGAACTGGTATGCTACCTCCTGCAACTACAGATCTCAGAAGCTGACTCACCGGCAGCGTACGATGCGTGATGCTGCGCGAGCATCATCTGGACTGATGCAAAATTTCTTCGTGGATGAGATGTCGACTATTCTGGATGATGGAAAGAGAGTAACTCACAAGGCTCTTGCGGACAAAGTCGCAGGAAAAATTGACGACACTGCATTTTTCAATAAGCTTAAGAAGGAAACAAAGATGTCTGCGAACTTCGATTCCGCGAATCTCGATTGGGGTCTTCCTCCAACGATTCAAAGTGGCGACAAATTCGACGTGAAGTTTGCCTCTGAGCCTGATTCCAATCCGATCAAAGCTGGCGTCGTTATACTCGCTCTAGGACTTCGCTATTCGAGTTACGGCTCCCAGGTCGCAAGAACGTATATGGTGGACCCTTCCAAATCACAGGAGACGAATTATAGGCTTCTCTACTCCATCCATCAGGAAGTCATAAAGGCGCTACGGGACAATGTCCCCACCAAAGAGGTTTACAACAAGGCAATCGGCCTCTTGCGCGCAAAGAAACCAGATCTAGAAAAACACTTTCCCAAAAATGTGGGTTATGGTATTGGGATCGAGGGCAAGGACAACACGCTTCTCTTGAGTGGGAAAAATGGCCGTACGTTGAAGGACGGTATGACTCTGCTTGTTACCACGAGCTTCGACAACATACCAAATCCGGATGGCAAGGGCAAGAGTTCTTACTCACTCGTCCTTACTGATACTGTCCGCGTCACTAAGGATGCAACTGCTGTGTTCACCAAAGACGCAGTAGCGGAGGTAGAGGAGATCTCGTACTTTTTCAACGAAAGTGAAGAGGAGGAAAAACCCAAGAAAGCCAAAAAAGACAACAAAGTCGGCGCTGTCGCTCGACAGAACATACAAAAGACTAGGCTGCGTGCGGAGCGCACCACTAATCAGGACGCCGAGAAGGAAGCCGCTCGACGAGAACATCAGAAAGAGTTGCACCAAAAGAAGCAGAAAGAAGGTCTCGAGGTCTATGGTAAAGGGACTGGCGCCTTGAACGGCACGGAAGAAAAGAAGTTCAAGCGTTTCGAATCGTACAAGCAGCACAACCAATTTCCATCGAGAGTCAAAGACCTAGTGATCGTCGTCGACACGAAGAATTCTACGGTAATCCTTCCGATCATGGGCCGGCCGGTGCCCTTCCATATCAACACTATCAAGAACGCAACGCATTCGCCTGAAGGTGATTTTACGTCCCTTCGTATCAACTTCTTGTCTCCCGGGCAAGGTGTCGGCAGGAAAGACGATCAGCCTTTCGAAGACCCGACAGCTCATTTCGTGCGAAGCTTGACCTTCAGATCACGCGATATTGAACGTATCGATGATATCACGAGGCAGATCACGGAACTGAAAAGAGATATTGTTCGTAGAGAGAACGAAAAGAAGCAGATGGAGGATGTCGTGGAGCAAGACAAGTTGATTGTGCTCAAAAGTGAGTTTGAACGAGCCATGATCGAGAAAACATATTGACCAAAACAGACCGAAAACCATACAACCTGGATCTGGTCTATCTGCGGCCGCAACTCGAAGGAAAACGTATGCCTGGTCTACTAGAAATCCAGCAAAACGGTCTTCGATATCACCATGGCATGGGCGGTGGTCCAAAAGTCGACATCCTATTTGGCAACATCAAGCATCTTTTCTTCCAACCCTGCCAACACGAACTCATAGTCATCATTCACGTCCACCTGAAGAATCCTATCATGGTCGGCAAGAAGAAGACGAAGGACGTCCAATTCTATCGCGAGGCAACCGATATGGCTTTCGACGAGACGGGTAATCGTCGTCGTAAACACCGCTATGGCGATGACGAGGAATTTGAGGCTGAACAAGAAGAGCGTCGGCGACGCGCGGAGCTCGACAAGCAATTTAAGAGCTTCGCGGAGAAGATCGCCGATGCTGGACGGAGTGAGAATGTCAGCGTAGACGTGCCCTTCCGTGAGCTTGGTTACAATGGTGTACCAGCCCGCTCGTCCGTCTTGATTCAGCCCACCACAGACTGCTTAGTGCAGCTCACCGAACCCCCATTCTTAGTTCTCACACTGTCCGAGATTGAAGTCGTCCATCTTGAGCGCGTTCAGTTCGGCCTCAAGAACTTCGACATGGTACTAATCTTCCGCGACTTCAATCGCCCGCCCGCGCACATCAACACGATCCCCGTTGAATCTCTCGACGCTGTCAAGGACTGGCTTGATAGCTGCGAAATCCCCTTCTCCGAGGGCCCGCTCAACCTCAACTGGGCGCCCATCATGAAGACCGTCACATCGGACCCACACGCTTTCTTTGAAGACGGCGGCTGGTCGTTTCTGCAGGCTGAGAGCGATGATGAGGGCGACGAGTCAGAAGAGCAAGAGAGTGACTTTGAGATGGACGAGAGTGATCTAGCTAGTGTCAGCGAAAGCGACGATGAGAGCGACTTTGACGAGAATGCCTCTGCTGAGGCCAGTGATGCGAGTGACATGAGCGATGAGGAAGAAGGTGAGGATTGGGACGATATGGAGAGGAAGGCGGCCAAGGCGGATAAGGAGCGCGTGCCCGAGGACGATGATGATCGGAAAAAGAGTGCCAAGGGAGGGCAGAAGAGGAAGCGATGAGAGGACACGGCTGTACTACTCGTTGGGTCACACGGGGCTTGTTTGTATATGAGGTGTATGGTCTTGCGCACTACGCGCTGGTCTTGGTGCAAAAGGGGTAGTAGATTCATCACGGCAATCTGCACTACCCTGCGTTTTTCTCCCCACGGGGAAGCACTTGTATTCATTCAATATATTCCCTCGTCACCGACTCAATCGCCCATTCTTCGCTTGCCGTGCACCACCTTTCCGCCTCCCATTCATCTCCTCAGTTCCTTCCGTCTCGACTGCTACTGGCCCATCCACATCCATATCCACATCCATCTCATCCCCCTTCTTCCCCTGACCCTTCTGCCCCGCAGTCCGCGCATCAGCGCGATCCTTACCCGGGCCCCACGTATCCCTCTCCCGTCTCAGCTCAGCCAGCTGCGCAAACGTAACCTTCTGCACGCGCTGCAGCGCCGCAAGCCGCGCCTCCAAATCCACCACGCGCTCCGCCTCGCTGAGCACCGGCACCGCGGGCGCCGTGTCGTCGTTGTCCAGACCCAGGAAATCACTCGATGACGATACATTATTGTTGAGGTGCGAGGGCGCAGATGTGGACCAGGCGTGTATCTCGGCGAGGCTGGATGCGAGGAGGGAGTCTGGGAATGTTGTGTGTGAGAGGGCTTCTTCGAAGGCGTTCTTAGGGGGGTCCGTGGCGGGTATTGAGAGGGAGATTTTGGGCGTTAGGAGGGTAGTGGGGAAGGATATGGTGAGGGTGTATGAGGCAGGTACGGGCCCGGGTGTGTCGAGGGCGATGTCGAGGCGCGGCTTGACGACGTTTGATATTCTGGTCTTGGGGCCTTCGGCCTGTGAGGACCCTGCGGGGAAGCCTGTTGGTGCGAGCATGGAGATGTTTGTTACTGCGCCGGGCAGTGTTGCCAGGGTGCTTGCCCAGCGCCCGCGCGCGACGTCCCAGGTGGCGATTTTGCCGCTTGCGTGGCCTGAGAGCAGGGTTGTGCCGTCCCAGGACAAAGTCAAGCATTGGGCGGAGCCAAGGGAGAGGGTTTCGGCGGTGAGGTGCCAGCGGGAGGATTTGGGGGGCTCGAGGACGGAGGATGGGGTGTTGGGAGTGGTGGAGCGGAGGGCATCTGTGGGAGACGGGGGGTCGAAGAAGTCGATGAGTTGTACGGAGCCGTCGGCGTAGGAGGTGTAGAAGGCGCGGTCAGCAGGGTCGAGGACTGTGGCGAGGGGCGTGTCGCCGAGAAGGTATGTGCGGAGAAGGGTGCCGGTTTGGTAATCCCATATTATGGCTGTATTGTCAGCCGACGTGGAGACGGCGATATTGGCGGAGGTCGAGGAGTGGCCAATAGCAAGAGATGTTATTGCGCCACGATGTGAGGATAGAGAGCGGAGGGGGGATTTGCACTCGGTGCCGGAGGAAAAAGAGAGCAGGTGAGGGAGGGACCAGACGTTGACGCTTGAGTCTGCAGAGCCTGTGAGGAGAAAGTTCGATGACCGGTCGACGACGACGGCGGTGATCTCCTGGAGGTGGGATACAGGAGCAACAACAAGACGCCCTGTACAGATCTATACGACATTAGTGAAGTCTCATTGTGCGCATTTGAGTCCTTTCATACCTCCCAAAGCAGCAATCGTCCAGTCTGCGTGCCCAATGCTAGAACGGTATCATCGACCGCGAGCGCAATTGCATGTATCCTTTCTTGGAACGGTATGATAGCCTCTTGACTCCCCTTTTCTCGATTATAAACATGTACAACAGCCTTTTCAGCCTGAGCGGCAAAGATATGTGTCGCGCTGATCGCGAG
This sequence comes from Pseudovirgaria hyperparasitica, assembly GCF_010093815.1. Lineage (NCBI taxonomy): Eukaryota > Fungi > Ascomycota > Dothideomycetes > Acrospermales > Acrospermaceae > Pseudovirgaria > Pseudovirgaria hyperparasitica. The sequence continues at coordinate 408,060 of NW_022985557.1, forward strand.
GCAGTTCGGTGGTGTTGCACTTTTCTTTAAGATATGGCGCTGCGCGGGCAACGGCAAGAATTCGTGTATGAATATGCCGGCATCTTTGGGAACAGAAGTGTTTGGAGCTTTAATTGGGGCAGCGATCGATGCTACCAGTAACTCACTGAGCATACTGAGAGGTGGACGAATGCGCAGTCCTGGCGCGACGCAGATTGGTATCTGAGCAAGCTTCGGAGACGCGCTGGGATATTTTTCTTTGGTGTTGAAGCTTCAGCCCTACCGGAGGTGCGGGCCCTTCCCGCAAATCTTGGCGTACGTATGCTCATGAACATGCACAAACAAACATACTCACTCTCGATCTCCCTGTAATACTGACGTCCCTCCTTCCCAATTTCAACATGGCCAAGCCTCCAACAAAGCCCCTCAAGATCCTCATGCTCCATGGCTTCACCCAGTCCGGCCCACTTTTCCGTGCAAAGACCCGCGCTCTCGAAAAGAACCTCCAGAAAGCCTTCCCCGCTGGTGTCTCCCTCTCCTACCCAACTGGCCCCCATCGTCTACCCCTTTCCGAGCTCACATTCGATGCATCTAGCACAAAGGAAAGCTCCGACGATACCGAGGCCCCGGACGCTTGGGGGTGGTGGAGGCGCAAAGGAGAGGATCCAGCAAATGCGGTGTATGATGGCCTAGAGGCGGGCTTCGAGCGCGTGGCACAGGTACTGAAGGAGGAAGGTCCGTTTGATGGGGTGATTGGGTTTAGCCAAGGGGGGTGTGCTGCGGCGTTTGTAGCAAGCTTGCTGGACGAGGGGCGGCGAGATGCATTTCAGGCTTGGGAGAAACAGGGCGGGATGCGATATCCTTCAAGTCTGTTGCGAGAGGAGGAGGTGGTGCATCCGCCGATGAAGTTTGCGGCGATATATTCCGGCTTCAAAGCGACGGAGAATCCATTATATAGTGCATTTTACGAGCCGAAAATACGCACGCCGACGTTACATTTCATTGGGACTATGGACACGGTAGTGGAGGAGAAAAGGAGTTTGAAATTGATGGAGCAGTTTGAGGACAGTAAGGACAGAGTTGTGTATCACCCGGGTGGCCACTTTTTGCCTAGTAGTCAGAAGCAATATGTCGGTGCGTTGATAGGGTTCATTAAGGAAGTATTGGGTAGAGGTGGTACGAACAATGCAGAAGAGAATGCCGAAGACATGGACGTTCCGTTTTGATCGATCGAACGGTTACGATAGATGTGAATTTAGATGGTCGCTTTAGGCGCCAGCGATTATGACATAGCATTAAACCTTGTTCTAAGGGATACCATATGCTCTCGCAGCCTCTTTTATAGCGGGGCATGCTGTTGATTGGGTTATCATTTGCTCTATATATCCATGCTCAGTAGCCAGCATCTCTAGGCGTCCATTACTTTGCTTTGGCTGTCTTCTTGGTCCTTCCTTTCTCAACTTTCGTTGGCTGGATAGATGCCATCATTTCCTCCTTGGTGATTAGGTGGTCAATCCTTTCCAGCAGACCTAGAAGACTCTTCATGTTTCCACTCCATTCGTTCAATACATCGTCGGCGTCTCTAGTCTTCGCGAAATTCACGATCTGCGCCGGTCTATCGATTCTAGCGTAGATGGTCTTAGCAGTAACAAGCTCGCTGATAAACTTCTCGGTTTCGTCTTCCGTGAGATCCAGAAGTTGTGTGAGACGAGGCATGCGTATACGGGTGTAGTACGTCGAAACGACACGGACATTGTACTCCGTGACACGCTTCTTCAGGTCTTTCCACCTCTGCAAGGCCTTTGGTTCGTCTGATTGACCTGCCTTTGCATCAAAGATGTCGGTACCTACAAGGCGGGGCCCAAATTGCTTTTCGACCTCAGACCAATGCATGAGTTCAGTGACTGTAAACAGTCTCAAAAGTGCGGCGTCTTCTGGCACTAATAGTTGATTTCTTGTGTCTTTGTGAATGCGATGCAGCAGGTCTGACTGCTCATTGTCGTGCGGTGCGAGTATGATAAAATATATCACACGGGAAAGAACCTAAGAATGTTAGATACAACAAACATATGACCACGGCTACTCTTACTGCACGGAGTTGCTCCGGATTCTCCTCGACGGCCTCAGTGTCCAGAACCTGTCGATAGTGCTTACAAGCGTCTAGATACTTGTCTTCTTGTTTGGCAAGCATGACCTGCTGTTCGTAGTATTGGAGTTTGAGATCAGTAACATCATCTTCAGGCTCGATTGGTGGATCGTCCACGCTACGGGCCTTTTCCTTCTCTTCCCGCTCTTTCTGCTCCTGTTTCAGCTGCTCCTCGGTCTTCTTTGGCTTTCGCGCAAAGTATTTCGTACTGATCTTCCTGCTTAGTATACCGGCTTGAGTCCAATCACCCTTCTCTATGCACAGTGCAACCTGCTGCAGGATGAACTCGGTCTTTTCTCTCCTCGTCATTGACCCAAAGGTCTCAACTTGTAGCTCGCATAGAATGTCCGTCGCTGCGGCGATGTCACCTTGCTCCTTTTTGATGTCCGAGAGGATACGAGTCACCCTTGCACGTTCGACTTCGACAAAGATCTGAAAGCGTTAACCACGAACGTTTTGTGATCTGTAAGACTGGACTAACTTTGCCTTCAGTCACTGTCCGCAGAGTTTCGATGACGCTAAGCTTTGTATCGATATTGGGCGTATCTTTCAAAAGATTCATGACGACCTGTACCATCTTCGTTGTTGCTTGCTTGAGCTGGCCATGTTTCTTCGATAAGAGCAAGACTTGCTCGTTGAGCAAGCTCCAGTCGCCGGATTCTTTACATATTGTGACTATTGTGATCAATATTCGGGACGTTGAAGCTAGATCAGATGCCTAATGCAATATGAGTACAAGCAATGCGAACCAAATGAGTTTCCAAACCTGTCGGGTTTGTTTCTCAAGCACGAGAAGCTTCTCGATAGCGCCCTGCACATTAGTCTGGAATACATTAGTCCACACACGCGAACTTAGTGACTCGATCGTACCTTTGCAAGAGCTTCGGCCTCGGGGATGAGCTTGTCGGTATCCTTTGAGAAGTCTTTCTCCGCCCTGAGAACCTCGCCGGACGACATCGCAGGTTCGGGCAATGATGCGCTAAAGAGGTGATATCAGAAGACCCTCGACTTATCAGGGAGCAGTTGTGGATTTGAAAGGTAGAGACAAAGATTCAGAGGCGAGACGGACTTTGGGGTCCTGATAAGATGCCAAAGTTGATGATGGAGCTCTCAGCGAACGAACGCGAGTTGGAGCTAAGACGGTGATGTGCCACGAACGCACCGCCACCACTGCCACTACGTTTACCTAAGCTGGAATCTTGGCGCTACGATTTTGGCCGCAACAACCTTGTACTTAATTTAAACTTTCAAGGTTCTGAATCTCCATCAAACAGACTTCAAAGCCTCAAGCCACATATCTAACGATTCAAAATGCACTCCACTCTCATCAGCATATGGAAAATCAGATCCAAACAGCAAGACTAGAGCGCCTTGAAGATGTATTGAGCCTTTACTTCAGGGCAAGATTGGATTCAGCGAAAGCCATTATTTTACATCGAAATCATATTTTCCACCAACACGTACAAATCTATAGGCTGCTTATTTTAGTGTAGTGTCCCCTGGCAGCTCTACTGGCCTTCGATAATGAGAGGGTAACTCAGCCAAATGTCCATCTTCAATCTCAACTGGCATTGGATTCCGCTGGTAATGTGGAGCATCCTGATAATAACCGTCCCAGATGTCTTCCTTCTTCTTGTAGGGGGTCTTAGCGTTCAGCTCCGCAGAATGCCGTCTCTTGCCTCGTCGGTATATCAAAACAAGGACCACGAGTAAAGCACCCCCTGAAGCTGCACCGACTACTATCCCAACAAGAGCGCCGGTGCTTAGTCCATCTTGGTTTTCACTATCAGCCTGGGTTGAGGTATTGTTGACAGGCCCACCTGGGCCAGGACTGGTAGTTGTCGGAAAGGCTCCAACTCCAGACGAACTGGACACGACAGATGTGATCATCCATGTCTCTGACTTTGCTGTCGGCATCGTCGTAGGACCCTCTGAAGCTTGGGTCGAAACTGTAATGGTAGGGTTTTCTCCGCGTAGAGTCCTGAGAGCAGATGCTGCTAAGGTTCTTGCCACAGAACCTGCCTCATCGTCCGATAGGTCTTTGAGTGGATTCGAGAACTGACTTATGCAGTCCGGGTGGCCGACAGCAGGATTACAGTTCTCATGGGTGGCATCGCAAAACCACCACACATCTCTACCCTCCCTTCCTATTGTGTTGCATAGCACGTCTGAAGAAGCAACATCATTTGGCCCGGTATCAAGATCGCCAGTCTTTGACAATGTCCAGCACGCCCTGCAAAAACTTGTCAGCAAAACATACCCGTGTGGATACTATGTACTCACGTGTCTGGAGCAGGACACGCATATGTGCGGTTTATCTCAAACATGTAGGCACAGAGTCCTCCATGCTCGTATGTTTCAGCTGCCCAAAATTCTGCGCCATTGTAGCTACACCAGCTGTTCGTTCCTCCAAGAAACCAATATGGATCCGAGGAAGATCCTGAACTAACAAAGATCAATGTACACAAAAGTAGCAAGAAAAACGGAACCATCTCACAAGGGTTATCTCCTGGAGAAAGAGTGTCAGGGGGTTTACTGCGGCTTTGTACGACAGGGATCTTCTGCTAGATGCATGGCACAAGCCATCAGCAATTGTGTAGAGCAGTGATGTGCCGCACTGTATGCGCTTACATGTTTCTTTCCAATCAATAGACGAAGCATAACGGATGCCGTTAGCCCAAGACATTGGCGCGCGCGAGTATGTACGTGTTTATATTTACGGCGCAGCTGGTTTCACGCTAATGTAGAGTACATCTGGTAGTCAAAGGTCCATCATGGAGACAGCAATGAAGCACTGTAGCGTCTACTGGTAGTTGCAACGACCACATTCTTTGTATAGCACTGCGCCGACTCTTACAGACTACCAATACACTAGACATGCAAACATCTACGTCGATCGAGATGAGCAGAGCTAGCTGATCTAAGCGGGCTAACCAATCAACTACTTGTTTCAGGTGCCCGGCTGGCTACATCAGGAATAGAGCGACGCATAGGTGCCACATACTCAAATCCTGAGAGATTATAGAGCATCTGCGCTCGTCTTGGCAAATCCCTCTCAGCCTCGTTTGCGCTTCCCCCCTCCGAGGGGGGATATCACTTTCTTGAAAGAATCTACTCACTTGGCTGGCCGATGTACAGCTTCATGTCTTCCTCGCCATGGCTCACGTACGTTTCACGGGCAAGCCGATGGTAGCTTGCATCCTCATCACCATCTTTGCTCTTGCTCTATGGTCATTCCACTCTCCGCGCGATCTTACTTCCGTAAATGTGGCTCCCCACGGGTCTTCCGACTCTCCTCCTCCGACGTTAGACTTTGACTCGAAAATACACGCGAACGATCACTCGTTCTCCTCCGAGCAATGCGATGCGGCCTTTCCAGAACTGTATGACCCCATAACGGCTGCGGTGAGGAGAAGGAACGGCAGTCGAATACGACTGGAAGACATTGCGATAAATGAAGGCAGATGCATGTTACGAATACTCGTATACGATAATGAGGTGCGCTGTACAGCATGCTCATACGCCACTATCAACTAACCCATATCCAGGTTTTCGTCGTAGACAAGTGGGATCCAGAAGGCTGCTATATTTATGGATTCAAGGAGCGCGCAATTGCTACATTGTCCTTGATACAACGCGCTGTTATGTCCGCGCCGCCCAAGAGTGTTCCGAACGCTGAATTCGCTGTATCGCTTGACGATCTCCCACTGCGAAGCAAGAATGACGCGGTGATGTTTGCACTCACCCGGCAGGAGACGGAGGAGTACAAAGACGTCTGGTTGATACCTGACTTCGGATATTGGTCTTGGATTCTTACCCGAGTTCCGAGCTACCAGCGTATGCGCCAATGGTTGTTCGATGCCGAAGTGGACGCTCCTTTCATTAACAAGATGGACAAAGCGGTATGGCGAGGAAATCTCCGAATGAGTGGCATTCGATACGCTTTGAGAGACATAGCTGCGGGCAAGGAATGGAGTGATATCGAGGATGTGGACGTCGCCAGCGACGACCCTGACTACGATTCGTCCAAACGTCTTACAATCGAGGATATGTGCAAGTACAAATTCGCAATCCACACCGAGGGAACTTCGTATTCGGGACGATTGAAATTTTTACAAGCTTGCAAATCTGTCGTGGTCGCACATCCTTTGACCTGGCAAGAGTTCCATACACATCTACTGATAGCTTCTGGCAAGAACCAGAATTATGTTCGAGTTGAAGAAAACTGGTCGACACTCGATCGGGACATAACACACCTAATCGATAATCCCTTAGAGGCTGAGGCCATAGCAACACGAAGCTTCGAGAGGTTTGGTGGGAGATATCTCACTCCAGCAGCGGTAAGAGCTTAAACTACTGCAAATAGGTCAACCAGGCTGATAGATACCAGATTTCATGCTACTGGCGTCGTCTTTTACGAGAATGGGCCACCATTCAAGACTTCGAGCCTGAGCTATACAAGGTTGAAGATGGGAAAAAAGTGCTGCGAGGCGTCCCATATAGCGAGATTGTCGTCAAATTCTGACCATCTCGACAACGATAGTCTAGAATTTTTGACCAGGCATGACATCTAGCGAGGAGTTTGGAGTTTGAGTTTACTACAGATGTACGAAAATCACTGTCTTATTGTATGACGTAGCTGTACATACCAAGGAGGTCCAACAAAAGGGTCAGACCTCTAGCGTTGTTGGACATAACGCAACATTTATCCGTTCGAACTCAACAGGATTTGCCTATTGAGAACATCGGAAGACCATGTGTTAAAGTCATAACACTGTTGTCTTCCGCATGGCTTAGAGTCGCTTCCAAGCCAGGCTCTTACGAGAGTCAGTACAGCGGGTGAACATGTTTTGACTGGATGCCAATCTCGGTTACATCATCGACTTCTCGAGGTCGGGAGTCTTGAGTCTCTCTAAATTATGTTTGCATGACGCTAATTTGAATACCATGGGCGATAGAAGTCTAGCTAAACTTCGAGAAATTCACTTGACGCCCTGTCATGCTCGTAATCAAGATTCACCAGACGTGATCCTTGGAATGCGACACCTCTTCAATTCAAGTTCTAATGCAAAAACCTGCAAAGAGGTCATATATTGCCTTGTGGTCATCCGTGGGTACAACGAGTGCGATATCTGCAACATAGGTGAGTTAAATGTACGAAAGTCGCGGCACGTGAATAACTCACGCTGGTCAGGCCGGACAATTGCAACAACGTTTGTATTTGTAGCAATACCATATGCTTCATACGCATATCCGTGCCCAGAATTGTAATGATCGTCGTCAATATATGTTTTATGGAGGTCTATTTGGTCAGTGACACGCTTCGCATGAGAGGTTGGTGTGAACAAACCGCGAACGCGCCATTTTCCTGTCGCAGGCCAGAAGAAATCCGGTATGTGTTCCTGTTCGATTTTCGTCCGGTCACCACGAAGCACGAGGATCGGTTCGATGAAGCTGTCGATATCTTCTGACTCGCGGGTGAAGCTGCGTACTGGGCCTGTTGGCGACGATAGGAAATCGGCGAACTACCAAACTATCAGTGCCTACCGCGCACATCACAGTTGAACGTGTTTACCTACCTTGCTCAGTCTCTCGGCGTTTCCAGATTCCGTTATGTCACCCGCGAACACAACGACTCGCCACCTCCCGTCCGCTTTGAACGCCCTCACCAATTGCATCGCTCGCGCATCACAAAATCGCACAACCTGCGCACTCGGAAACCGCATTCCCACCGGTAATCCGCTCGCCAGCTCCTGTATACTTGCCGTCATCCCTGTAATCATAGACTCCTCATACCGACTAGTCAGCCCCGCTGTAAACCGCCCGCTCTTCTCAAACCCCTGACTAAACTCTGCCGCAATTTTCGCATCGTCGCCGCCCACACCCGTATGCTTCAGACTAAACAGTTTCGTGAAGTATCTATCAAACTCGATCAGATCCGCGGCAACCTTCTGCCTCTCGACATCATATGTGCGGAGAAGTGAGGGAGGAGAGCGGCCGGAAAGCACGTGGGCCAGCTTCCACCCGATATTATATCCATCCTGTAAGGATACATTCATTCCTTGCCCAGCCTTCGGGCTATGCGTGTGGCACGCATCGCCGGTCAGATAGACTCTCTCAAAGGCCGAGAACCGGTCCACGAGACGTTGCCCAATCGTGTATGCGGACCACCACAGCGTCTCGGCGATCTCGAGGGGATACTGCATGAAGATGGCCTTTGCGGTGGCATGGAGGTCGGAGAGTTGGACAGTCTTAGCATCAGTGCCGGCGGGAAGCTCGATGTAGAGACGGACCAGGGAGCCGCCTTCGCGTGGGATGATGACGATATTGCCGAAGGTGGAGTGGATGGTAGATTTCTTGCGAATGTCGGGGAAGGAGGTTTGTGGATAGATATCCATGACGCCCCAGACGGTATCGGAAGAGTCGCCGAGCATTTTGTGGCCAAGAGAGCGGCGGATGGTGCTGTGTGCGCCGTCGCAGCCCTGGCTAAGTCAGCAGCTGTTGGGTGGGAAGATGGGGGATATTGCAATGGAAGGATATAGAGAAGACACGAGCAGCGTACGAGTGGAGAATGGGAAAGGAGATACTGACCAAGACGTACTTCGCCTCGATTACATGCTCTTGACCCTCCTTCTCAGCAAAAACTTGCACAGGAAACACATCATCACCATAGTCCCCGGCTCTCTCTTGATCAATCGTCACCCCTTTGACCTCCCAGCCATACTCAACCTCCTTAGCCCCAACTTGCCTCATCTTATCCAGTAAAATACCATTGAATTGCGCCTGATTAAGGATAACATGTGGCATATGACTAAGTCCCTTTTTGGTATCCGGGATTCTTCCTGTCCTACTGATACCTTCGCCAACCATGGACCAGAAGCTAACTTCAAGAATATGGAAAGCCTCCCGGAGAAGATCTTCCGCGACACCGAACGATTCAAAGACTTCGACGGTACGGCATTGCACGCCGTCGGCCTGGCCGATGGCCATTTGGACAGGCCGCTTGTCCAGAATACGGAAGGGAATATTGCATATGGTAAGCCATAGAGCAGCACATATCCCTGCAGAGCCAGAGCCTACGATCAGGACGTCGGTGCGCTGGGTGGGTGGCATATTCAAGTTGTCTACGAATAGTCGAGTAATGGCGGGGTCGTTCGATCATGAATCTCAGGCAGTGCCCATGTCTTATGTTCTAGGACCGGCAGATTTCTTTGTTGAGCAGGAAAGCATCAACTCAGTGTACAGTGACATCTAGAGCATACAGATCTCTGTAGATACGAATGACTCGTACTGAGTTATGCTATGCTTAGGCTGACGTGAGAGTAAATGGCAGCTGCTTGCCTAACTAGGATTAGCATAATAGCTAAGAATGTCTCCAAAATCTTACCAATATTATCGAGGTTTATGATACTTCTAATCTAGGACTGTACTAATTGAAGCACGTTAGATGTCCAGTGTTCACTAGGGGCTCTGTCGCGCCGAAAGTACACTTGGGGATGAGTGAGATTCTATTGCTGCCAGCCGCCTCCTTTTCTTTCCTCCTCTAACGCCCATTGAACCGCGTCCCAGACATCGCCTACAATTACACTTGGCTTATATTTCGGCTCCGATCCTGCAACGTATACACCAGTTTCTACAAGAGCCGTCCGCCACTTGACACCCATAGGGCTACGGTATTCATTCCCACCTTTAATATCGCTCTCGGGATTATCTCCCACCATGTAAACACGGTCAAGCGTTTTAATCGAATCTGAATCCTCGTTCGATGATATTGCATCATCCTCGCTCTTCGTGCCGAGCAAGGTGGACCTCTTCATGCCACGGCTATGCGACAGTAGCTTCTTTTCAGCAAATTCATAGGTGAATCGATAGGGCTTTCCAATCACTCTCTTTTGGAGTGATACACCATTCTGCGGTCCACCGGTGATCGCGGCCCATACACCTTCTAATGCTTCTCGAAAGCCACCTTGACCGAACCGCGGAAGCGGATGTTTCGCTGCCCAGAGCAAGTCTGGGTTTGAAAACCATAGCTGTGGCTGTCCATCTTGCTGGTATCCGCGGTTTGGTAGATCTGTGTTATTATTTAGTGTTGATAGCGTTCCGAGTTGTCCGCCTTTTGATAGCAGCAAATCTGTGATTAATTGAAGATCAAGTGCCCAGTCCCGAGGATCATTGAACACAAGTATTGTACTAATTGGTGGTAAAGGATCCAGGAGAGGCTGTGCATGTCGCTTGTGGACAGAGAGTTGGGCGGATGAGAATGGCATTACTGTTGGATCGGCCGCAAAAATGTCGCAGGGCATTATGACGTTCTTAAAACCGTATCTATGCGCAACATGTCGACAATTATCCCCGTCTCCGCCAACCACGAGCACTGTTTTATCTTCTTTCTCTTCCGGGCTGAAATTAGCGAACGGAGTGTGACTCTGCACAAACATCTCAACGTCCAGTGATACGCCCAGCTTCTCGCTTAGATCATGAACTCTTTGGGTCTCATGTTTACCACCACCGTTGGTAAGAAGTATGAATGGGACATGATGGCTCTGTAGGTGCGAGAGGGCTTTATGGGCACGCGGTAAAGCATCGGAACTGCGGACTAAAACACCGTCGATACTGCCAAGTAAATCTATTAGCATATGTATACTGCAGGTCTAGTTTACGGCCTACTCAAACGCGAACGCAAATCTAGTTATGCTTCGTTCTTGATCAGTCGACGTTTGCAGACATCTCGCGGGGAATGCCGATATCGTGAGACGCGTCCGGGGTCTTACGTCGTGGTAGTAGCGGGGAGCAAGCCTCGCCGAACGCGAGAACTGTGTAGGAAGGGTTAAGGACATGGGAACGGCCTCCACAATCCACAATGTTGTTGCTCTTCTTTGCAAGTTGGAATGAACCTGTTACACATGTTGGTTGAGTGGGGCCATTGCTATATGTGGAGTTTAAATCGGCGTTTAGGCATGGATTAGACAAGGGGGAGTTAATGTTTGCAGCCTTAGGCTACTATTTGACCAGTCAGCCTTCGCCTTCGTTGTCGCATTAGCATGAGTGACTTTGCTCACTCCAATGTAGACATCCATCGCTTAATACCCTGATGAACATATATATCTCAAGCTGTTCAGTGAAGGTCTCTTGACTGCTAGCTATATCAACATGTCACCAGGTCTGAGCGAGACAGGCACCTCGAATGGTTCATCCATGAACGGAATCAACAAGACCGGTATCAAGAGAGCCAGACCACAATTGAGCTGCATGCCTTGTCGGCAGGGAAAGCTAAAATGTAACCGCCTTCAACCATTCTGCGACCAGTGCCTGAAGAGGTCTAAGGAAGATTCTTGCGTCTATCCGCCACCCCCACAAAAGATAAAGCAGGCGCAAAATATGAAGGGACGAATAAGACATCTCGAAAACCTAGTCGTAGATCTCATGAATGCGAAACAAGCTGAAGACGGTATTGAATCTGGGAACGGCAACGTTTCCTCCTCTTCACATGGGACTCGTGGAAGCCCCGGTGATAGCTCTGGTTCGGAGGAGTATCATCGCTCGACACTTTCTGCTTTTGGCAAATTGAAGGTCAGCGCAGAGAAAACAAGTTACGTCTCGGGCTCTCACTGGTCTGCCATCCTGGACGAAATCAAGGAAGTGAGAACCTTTTTCGAGGATGAAGAAGACGTGCCTGAGGACATGCCTTATGATGCTGATCCTCGAACAAACGGTGGAGGTCAAATATCGTTCGGTACCGCCAAGATATACACAAAGGAGCAGCTTATCGACATGATCCCGCCAAAAGACGAAGCCGACCGTTTGGTTGCTCTCTGGTTCAATTCTTCAGACCCGTTCTTATACGCTCTTCACGCTCCGACGTTTCAGAAGGAATATTTGCAATTCTGGGTGTCTCCTGAGAGAGCACCTGTTATGTGGCTAGGCCTTTTGTTCTCTATTATGAGCGTCTCTGTCTTGCTGATACATCGCGGGGAAATCTGGGAACGGAAGGCTGAAAGTCTTGCAAATCACAGAGCAGCCTTCTTTCAGGAAGCAGCATCATCTGCTATGAATCTAGCAGATATTGCACGAGGGCACCCGTACACCTTAGAATGTCTCGCATTATATGGAGAATCGCAATTCCTTCGCAGTGATGAGGCCCATCTACAGATGTGGCTGATGGCAGGTGTACTAGTTCGCATAGCCCTCAAGATGGGCTACCACCGAGATGCAAGTCATTACAACATCAGCCCATTCCGAGCTGAAATGCGTCGACGGGTATGGCTAGTCATATATCAGATGGATGTCTTGGTGTCGTTTGCTGTCGGTTTGCCCAGCATGGTGCGCTCAGTCTTCAGTGACACCAAGTTACCGACCAATCTCTACGATTCAGACTTAACGATTGATATGACAGAATTGCCGCCAGCGAGGCCTCGTGCTGAATTGACCCCTGGATCCTATGGAATCGCGAAATGTAGGCTCTGTCAGGTCTTTGCGGCGGCCTTCGATGCATCGCATTACATCGAAACGCCAGCGTGGTCCAAAACTATGGAAATGGACCGAGAAGTGGACGCTGCAATCGACGATCTCCCACCACCCCTCCAAGTGAAAGCCTTGAATGAAAGTCTGAGCATTGCGCCCGGAGTTTTGATGTGTCGGTACAATCTACGTCTACTCTACCTAAAGACAAAGATCGTCTTACATCGCAGGTTCTTGACCGAGTCCAATGATGAAACCGGCTCACAAGCTGCCATATCCCGGAAAGTGTGCCTAGATTCTGCCATGGAGATACTAAGACATCAACGAACTCTTTGGGCAGCTTGTCAGAAAGGAGGGCAGCTTTACGATGTAAGATGGTATCTTTCATCACTAACGACATATGACTTCCTACTCGCAGCTATGATCATATCTCTAGAACTGAATCGTTGGTGCAACACATCACTTGAGATGGAGCGATCCGTAGAAGCGCAGGCTCAGGAGAGGAATGGTATATGTCAAGAGCTCGTGCAAGCACTAGAGCTACTAAATGTTATGCTCAGATCTCCAGGCTATCGCTCTAGAAATGCAAGGCGAGCATCTAACTTCCTACGAGTCATGCTTGCTCGTGTAAAACGTTCGGGTCTAGCGCCTCTGGTCGAATTACCCCCGTCTATACACAGCGCAGAGGCAACTGTTTATCCCACAACCCCCGATCTTCTAGCTGACGTCACTATACCAGCCACTGAAGTCGATGATGACGATAGAAATGCATACTCCTCAATTACTGGTGTGTTGGATGCAGGAGATAACATTGACTGGATGGCTTGGGACCGCCAAATGAATCAAGATACTGCGGCGCCCACTGATCCATCATGGCTTTCTAGTCTGGATATGGATGATCTACTGAGCTATGAATACAACGAGGAAGGAAGCAGTACATGGATACCGTGGAGTGGAACATCGTGATCGCGGCACCGTGATCGCCGACAGTCATCATTATGCTTTGAAGGACATGGTCTCTGTCTCGCACCATCCATATAATTTGCTGCCCAGGCCATGTCCTCCGTCCTCTGTTGCCTGAAGGCTTTTCTTTAGATGCGCGGGTAGCTCTGACTTGCGTCCCCAAGGTATATAATATCCGCCGTTTTCAGGAGACGTCACGTCTGGGCTGAAGCCACAAAACAATTCTGTGTATGCGCCGAACACTGCTGGCTTGAATACAATCCCCTGGTTCCAATAAGCTTTCTATCATGCGTATACGGGGACGTCGACGTACCATGAGTTTGCTCACAAGAGCTGGTTGATGACGTTGAAGCTCGGTTTTCATGAGTCCAGGGTTACAGCTCTGTGCCTCTTCAGTATCGAGAGCATAATGACGTGTCTAACTTTGCTTACGACGCTCAATATCCCAGCTTCATGCCAACGCCTAGCGAACTCGACGGCTAGAAAGCTCCCTCCAGCTTTTGATGACATGTAATTCTCCATAGGTTTCTTGAATGTCTTCGGAGCCTTCGTCACCTCGTCGAACTCTACGCCCCCTTTCGGTGTACCGGAATCGAGGACAGACACCACCCAGACCACTCTCACCGGTCTTTTCTCTGAATCGAGCTTATTCTTCAGGGATGCTGTCTGTTTGAGGATGGGCTCAAGGAGTCTCGTCAAGAGAAATGGACCTAGCACATTTGTGCCCATCTCCAGATCGTGTCCCTACATCCCATTAAATTTTGCCTGTCAGAATAGACAAAGACTTACCCCAGCTGTCTTGCTACCGACTGGAGGCATCATGACGCCTGCATTGTGTACCAACACGTCCAATTGTGTCTCCTTGCTCAAGAAGTCCTCCACGGCCGGCCTGATAGTTTTGAGATCCGCTAGGTCCAATACCAGTGGCATCAACCGTCCCTTCGACTCTCCCATCTCGGCTCTGATAGACTTGATTCCCTCGTTCACCCGAGCGAGAGATCGGGCGCCAACGTAAACGGTTGCATTTGCGCTGTACAAGATCTTGGCGAGCTCGCGGCCTACACCAGATGCGGCACCTGTGACAATGACGATCTATGCATTTATCAGAGCTTTGAAAGGAATGCAATGATGTTTTTAGTACTTTTCCTGTCTGGTCTGGAAGTTCTTTCTCGGTGAATCTTGGGTTGGGTGGGAAGGCTTGGCTTAGGAGGCCAGTGTTACTTTCACTGCACATCTTGCTTTATATCTTTGTCTTGGACTCGAAGTTGTGTTATTGGTTTGGTTGCGATGTGTTGGAGTGCCAGCTGTACACTCATCTCTTATATACATTTTTGCTGCGGGCGTCGTCACCAAAGGCACGCCCGGACGAGAGAATATAGTTTCTTGCAACACAAGTTCTTTCATCATGGGTCAAGCAAACACCGCGTACGCCATCCATAGACTCAGGCCTAGTACTGACAGCAATAAGTCCGGACCATCAAATATCAGATTCACAGCTGGAGATGTCGTTTGTCTTGCGCCGCCGGACCGGACATGTAGATATGCTTCTGGTCCGGTAGGATTTGAGCTTACCTGTTTTGAGATAAGTGCTGGCTGATGCTGCTGAGGTGAGCAATGCTTGAAACCCAAACGCACGTCAAGCAAGAAGTGAATCGCCGTACTCATGGCGGACAAATCATACCATTTCCAGGTTCTCGCAATCAACAGAATAGATGCGTAAAATGGCAGCAGTAGGACTCGGTTCAGGAACTGATCGGTCTGAAGTCTGCGCAGTCATGACTAAACCTTCATAGCTCTCCGTCTTCTATGGATGGCGCGTCGCGTCTTCCCATGGATCTCCTCATCGCGTCCACCAAAGACCCACTATTTACCACGAACCCCTGTTCACAGAGGAATAGTGCCTACACTCTTCGCAATCAACTGGTCAAGCACACCACAATCATGGCCTCTTCGACCCTAAACCCCGACCTTGCGGCAACCCTCTCCTCTCTTGCTCCCGCCCTCGCGCTTCTCGACACACTCCCGGAGCCACAGCGCAGCGCGCTCGATAAGCAACTGGCCGAGAGGATGACAGCTCTCCTCGGGCCAGAGGAGTCGTGGAGCGATGAAGTGAGAGAACTGATGAAAGGCATGCGGGAGGCTGTTGAGGGGAGTGAAGAAGATGACGAGGAGGATGAGGACGAAGACGAGGAGTGGGAGACTGAAGAGGAAGGCGAAGACGAGGATGAGCCAGGCGAGGATGCGGAGGTCGGAGGGGATACAGAGAGTGCAGAAGAGGAGAAGGTATGTGGAGTGAATGAGAGTTAGGGTGTGTATGCTGACTGCGGGAAGGGAAAGGGGAAAATGGAGGAATGACCTGATGAATATAACACTGCGCATAATGTTTACAGAACACAAATGTCCAGCGGAAAACAATGTCTTGACCATTATGGTTTCAACTAGGATGCGGAACACGCGAATACCGTGGTATAGTTCTCGGGGCGTTACCATTTACACACGAGCCTACAACGATTAATCGCTGGCCATCAGGTCATATCCGAAGATATGAAGGACGGCCAGCAGTCGACGAGACACAGACCGTACTGACCAAATGCTAGTGTGTGTTGTCACAATACTGTACCAGAACGAGAGATTCGAGTATCACCAGGCTAAGCTTGATTGTCATTACATGGTATTCAGCAAATAACAGGCTCAAATATGCTATCAAATATTGACAAGAAATTCCTCTCCTCAGGACACTGGCACTGCAGTGCCTACACCTGTGCCTCCGTTCTCATTTGTCCGAAGACCTCCGCAGCATGCTTGTGCATGTCATACGAATTCATTTCCTCCATCGTCAGCTTGTTCTTCTCGTCTTGCACCTTATATAGTGGGTTATCAGTATTATCTGAGAAGCCTATCCGCTCATGGATATTCTCGCGCGCTCGTGCTGATGCAGCCTGCACTCTGGATGCACGAACCTTACGGATCGTCTCATATGCTTCCAGAGACTCCCGCACATCGCCGCGGAAGTGCTTCTTGCTGAATACGAGGCCGAGTGCTGCGGCATCTTCAATGGCCATGCATGCACCTTGAGATTGATCGGGCATCATCTAAGTATATGTTAATACATGGTTATGATGGAACGGGACCGGATCAAAACACTCACAGGATGCGCCGCATCACCCATTATACAGACCAGCCCCTTTTGCCACCATTCATACGGCTGGTGCACCCATAATCTCCACGGACGGACCTCAACGCCATTAGCAAGGTGGTCTCGGACTTGTTTGTCAAGATCGGGGTATGGTGCCAGCAGTTCTTCCACCGTAGCGTCTGCATCCCAGCTCTGATTGGCGTAGTCACCCTTCTCGCGAGGAAAGAAACAGTAGTAAGATAGCAGACTGCCCCCATTACAAGGTGAAAGCACAATCTTGTTGTGCGAATGGTGTCCACCCCAGTACTCGATAGCGCTGTTTTTCGAATAATCGACAAGGCCAAGCTTGACCGCGAGATCGGTGTGGACGTTTGCGTGCAGACAGGACGACGATGCAGGCTTCTTCTCAGGGAATATGCCAATAATGTTGCGTACAGCGGAGCCAATGCCATCGGAGCCAATTACTGCGTCGTGCTGCACAGTGACGCCGTTTGTGAAGGTAATTTTACCGGTCGAGAGGTCGATATCAGAGCACTTGTGATTCAGGACGATTGTAACGGGAGGGCCCTCGCCGGCCTCTTGTTGCGCTGTCTCCATGAGCATGGCGTGCATGTACTGTCGATGGAACATGTTATACACCTGTGCCGGTCAGTGCCATTGATACGTTCAAGGGCGTACCTAACTCACATGTCCCCATTTCTGCTCATAGTCTCCCAGGTCATACACACTGACCGGCTCGCCCGTGTTCCAGTCGCGGTTTATCAGCTTTTGTAGGACTACTGGGTCTCCTTTTGCTACGTCGACACCCCATTCGTGTAGCCATCGTGTCCCGTTCGCAGCGCATGATATCGAGGCTCCTACCTCACCCACGAAATCTGCACGTTCGTAGATGGTGACGTTGTGACCTTGCCGGCGTAGTGAGATCGATGCACAGAGACCTCCGATGCCACCGCCTACGACAGCGATGCTCAGCGGCCTCCAGATTGCTTCTATGGTTGCGGGCATATTGTTTTACAGTTGAAGTTGTGAGCGACTCAGGAGGTAGGTATTCGGGTATAGTGTCAAGATGCTACTGTTTGAAACCATCCTCAGGAATATTTATCGTTCACTTGAACAGGCTTTGCTCGGCCGTCATCTTGTGACTTCCGCTGTGCATAACACATTTTACCTAGGATGTGAGCGTCCCTGGTCATGTACGGGCCGTATACTTTTCACATTTTAACACTTCACATAGCAGAGTGCTGGGTGAACGCCAGGTTCACATCGGCTCAGTGAACTGGTGATCGACTTCCGAGCGTTGTTCTACAGGGAATAATGCGATCAAGGCTGACGGCATAGCATTGTTGTTGACTCGGGTGCAGTATCCGAGCATCAGAACTCACCCGACCCCTGCCTCGCGCGCACGCCACCGCTAATTCTGATCATGACTCGCGTGGCCCGACACCGCGGGCGGGGTCAGGCCCGCCAGGGGCTACCGAACCACACTGATAGGGTAGCGGCTGAAGTACATGTCATGCATATTGATTACTGCTTCTGGCAAACATCAAACATATACAGGACACAAACGTGTGTAGCAAAGGAGACTGAGAAGACATCTCTTAATCTAACACAATTGCACTGAAAAGACATGAGTAACGGTACGAGTAAAGGCAATGGAGCCGCCCATCCTCTGCCTGTTCCTAAGTTGAAAGAGGTATCAAATGGACTATCATTGCTCCAGCCACTATCTAGAAAAGGATCAGGCCCAGGAGTGATTGTTCTGACCGAGACGCTTGAAGATGCGTTACCAGGTGACAATGTTGCGATCAAGCATGGTGTGCCTTCAGTTCCTATCAAATGGGCCGAGGAAGGATATACTGTGATTGAGATCACAGAGGCAGCTTTTGCAAGTTCAAAAGATCCCTTTGTGTCAGCCATCGACGCCTTGGAGAAGGAGGAGAAATGTGAACCAAATGGTAGCATAGGCTTGGTTGGTAAGTTACTGCTGGAACAAACATCACGATTCATCGTCTAATCGTCTAAAGTGTACTCAACCGCTCTCTGGACCCGCGCAGCACCACTCCTTGCAACTCACAAAACCATCGCAGGCGCCATCATTTACTCCTCGAACTCCGACTTCGAATCTCTAGCCAAATCCCCAATTCCTATCCTCGTTCATCTCTCCGGCAAATCTCCCACCAAACTTCCCCGCTCAGCCGCTCTCACAGCATACGATTACCCAACCATGACATCCCCTCTATTCGCAACTCCATTCTCAGTCGACTTCAACTACGCCTCCGAGTCCGTGTCGCACACACGCAACCTCTCATTCCTCAAACCACTCATGCACGGCCCTTACTTCGACCTCGAAGCAATCTGGGACGAGCACACGGCCTACGAATTCGAAACCCGGGACGTCGATGCAACAATGTCCACAATGGTCCAAGAGCCGTATGTGAACCACATCCCCACCATGACCGGTGGGATCGGCCGCGAGCGCCTGTCCACGTTCTACGCGCATCACTTCATTTTCTCTAATCCCGACGACACGGAGCTTGAGCTCATCTCCCGCACCGTGGGAATCGACAGAGTGATTGACGAGTTCATATTCAAGTTTACGCATGATAGGATGGTGGACTGGCTGTTGCCTGGAGTACCGCCGACGGGCCGGTACGTGGAGATCCCGTTCACGGGGGTCGTGAATGTGCGTGGAGATAGACTGTATCATGAGCATATTGCGTGGGATCAGGGCAGTGTGTTGAGGCAGTTGGGGCTGTTGCCGGAGTATTTGCCATGGCCTTATGAGGTAGAGGGTGGAGGGAAGAAGGAGTTCAGGGTGCCGGTGGCCGGGAGGGAGACGGCGGTGAAGATGAGGGATAAGAATGGGTTGGAGAGTAATACAATGTTTGAGTTTGGGATGAGGGATGCTTGATATTAGGGGGAATTCATAGTGGTTGAAGGATATTTGTGTTATCTCTAAATGTACTTCTGTTTCAGGCCATGCAGTTGTCGTATATCAGATATGTACGTGTCAATTCACAATTGTTATATGAAGGTCTCGTTTTGTTGACTAAGTTATACTTCACATGTATTCCTTTGTACAGTAAAATATCACAATGAAAATATGTTACCTTAACTCAACATGGTAAATATGTACAACAGGTGTTATAGCAACTCTCAATGACCTACAAATGGAGACAACGTTGGAAGATCACATGTGTGACTGACCATAATGTTGGGTTTTTAAGCTATTGCCTTGGGATGATATTTGCGTAGGAAAGAGCCTGAGGGGAAGCTATCAACAGCCATCACATCTAACTTCATAGAGTTTCAATTAACTATGCCAAAGAACAGGTATATATAGATAAATTGCGCACATCTTTCTAGCAGACATGGTATCCCACAAGACATTCATCCCCTGGTTCGTCCATCCTACGCCTCTGAGTCCTTGAACTTCCCCAACTTGAACAACGCTTTCGCATTGTCCCTCCCAATCTTCCTCCTATCCGTATCATTTATCTCCATATTATCAAACCACTCACACCCATCCTTGAAATTCTCAAAAGGATAATCAATACTGAACAAAATCCGATCTGCGCTCAGCTCGGTCATACAGTAATGCAACGTCGGTGTCGAAAAGTGCCCACTGGTCGTAATCCAGATATTCTGCGCAAAGTACTCGCGAATCGTCTTCTTGCACGACAGCCCAAGCGGCTTCTTGATATCCTCAAACCAGTGATTGATCCGCCACAGATCAAACGGGATATGCTCCCCCAAATGCCCAATTATCACCTGCAGCGTCGGATGCCGGTCAAACACCCCGTTCGTCACCATCCCCAGCACGTGCAGGCTGACGCCTTGCGCAAACGACAGCGGCGGCCCGATCAGCCACGAACGCTTCGCCCACAGCTTCTCGTGGATACTGCCAGTTGGGTTGCGCGGGTGCAGATAGAACGGCACCTCCAGCGAGGCCACAGTGCCCCAGAATTCGTCCCATTCTGGCCCGTCGTAGAAGATCATATCGTCGCCTTCTGGCCCGGCGCGTTGCGTGTCGTTCACGAGCGCGCCCTTGAAGCCCTTGGCGACGCAGCGACGCAACTCGGCCGCGGCTTCGGCGGGGGAGTGCATGCTCAATGTGCTGTATTCAACATCAGTTTCGTGCCTTTCAACTCCCTCTCCAAGCACAGAGATGATGCAAAACTAACGCCAGTGCCCCCAGTCTGTCCTCCTTCCCCTTGATCGCACCCTCGATATAATCGTTGATCTCCACAGTGAGGGCCTGCGCCTCCTTCGGGTCCCAGATGTCTTGCACACCGGGCGCTGTGTAAGAGAGCAGCGTGTAACCGACGTCATGCTCGTCCATGTATTTGATGCGCTGCTCTGTGATGTCGTTGATCTCGGCGACGTGCTTGTCTGGATCCAGTGCGAACAGGCCGGCCCACCAGCGTTGCTTTTCAGCGAAGCGTGGGAGCGCGAATGCTTCCTCGAGGGCGATCTTGCCGCGCATTTTGATAGTGATTATAGGAGGGGGTTTGAAACTTTGGGCGAGGGTCACGGGATGGGGAAGATGTGTATTGTGGTGAAATGTCTAAACTTGTGGATAGAAGACAACACAGATTGAGCTGCGAACTTTGACGGACCAAGAATTTCGACAGAATGTTTGTAAGAAGTTGCAACTTGGATATATTTGTACTTGCTCTGTTACCCCACAGCTTCCACCTCCGCAGTAGGGAGCGGGGATGCTTGTCAGACCATCGAAATACCCGTGTCACGGCATCTCAGAAGGGAGAGCGTTTCGTGCGCCGGATAAGCACTGCTGAGGTATTTACCAGCCTCATGCTTTGCTGTTGTTGGTTGTCAGCGCTTACGTGGGAGGTCGTATGGAACAACTGGGGAGAACCGGACCGAGCACTCTGACCAATGAGAATGGTTGTTTGGGCGCTTCCCGAGACATATTAATGCCTTAGGCGATCATATATTTTACCCCTGATTGGCAAGTTCTACGTGGCCCCTGAATGCAGTGTACTATTTCTCATTTTGCTACTTGGTGTCTCCTGACAAGAATTGATATTTTCAATGTTTTGTACATCAGCTCAGAATCATTCAATTGGTATCCCATGACTCTTGATATTATTGATAGATAGAGTTACAAATTTGACAAAGCAGTTGAGTATCCCTCTTTTGCTTTACTCGAGGCGGATTCCCATTATTTTTCACATTCTCCTTGTGACAATAACGCAAGTGCTTGCCCTCGTACTATGTCAAGCGCTTGCACAAGATATTCAGCTTGTTCTGTAGGTCTCACAGGACGCTTTGGACTGCTGCACAGCCTGCGTTCGCAACAAGCGGCTACCCTGATACGTTTGTGCCACGGGCATGGCTCTGAAAAGTTCCTCAGATGAGCAAAGACTTCTTACACCCCCGCTCAACTTCACCAACGAGGCTTCAGCCACAGTCAAAATACATGGCTCCGCCCATTTGTGGCCAATCAACCGAAAAGTCGTCCCAAAGCAATGGCAGATTCGCCGCATCATCTACACTGAACCCAGGCATCGCCAACGCAGCATCAAAATCGAAGTTTCTTTCAACGCCCTGTCCTAGCATGTCGATACTTCCGGAGTGGCCCGAGTCAGGACTCAGGTACGGTGGATCTGCAGGCGATGCCTTCTTTAGATCGATGGTGAAAATCTGGTCGATGAACTGGTTCGTGACTTTACGTTTCTCGTCGAGGCGTTGCTGACGGCTCTTCGTGATGGCGTCGGAGAAGGCGGTTAGAATCTCGTAGTAATGCTTTGCTTGGGGAGATAGTTCGCCGAGGTTTGCGAGGACGGACCGGGCAGCGGCAAAGGCGGTGCTGGTATCGGTGTCTTCATCGGTTGAGGCGAAGAGGGAGAATCCAAGGAGGAGACCAGCGGCGAATATCCATGCTCTGAAGATTTGTTAGCTCGCGGTTACGGTGGTGATCTGTAACTGAGTGACAGATTGATGAGCTTACTTCATGAGACACATGTTGCGTAATAGAATTCCAGCTTCCATAGCTCTGTGTGCCATGATAGCCATGTATGTAGCCGACTCTACACATACCTGGGCAAGGTTGGCCACTTTTGCACGCTCAATCGATGCACTCGAATCTGCAACCGCATGATTGTGTGACTTTCTGGCGCGATCGCGGAGCTTGAGCATAATGTGAGATGTCAGGAACGGTCTCGTCACCAGAATCACTGCAAAGTAATATACACAAGCAACATGGGCTGCTCCTACGAGCAGCTCACGATCTGCCGGGCTTGAGACAAACATGTTGTCGCTGGAGAAGCGTCGAAGCTCCGGTGGCAGCTTCTGGCTCCACTTTCGAAGCTCGTGAAGAAAATCTTCTGCTGGCTGGCACTCTACACTTTTGCTGCTCCAGAGACGTGACTCCATTGAGTCGACAAGACATGACATCTCATAGGTTGCATCGATGGCAAGGCTTGAAGAACGAGAATCTCGGTCGTTGTCGCTACTGGACTCTAGGTCGTCATGCCATACTGACGAGAAGTTTCCGGGACGACCCAAGATCGAGCTGACGATGGTATCAAGCACACAGAGACTCTTCCATGTGCGGAGCCTATCCCTTGCATCAGAATATGAAACATAAGCATGGGAATGGGACTCGGATCTCACCTCTCGGCACCATCCGCTTTCGGCAGCACCCGGTACTGGTCTTTCCGGTGGAGACCCAGAGCATTAGCTGCTTTTGAGGCAACTCCCAGATACATAAAAGCTGCGTTTCGGCGACAAGCTCCTAGCATATAGAATGCCATGAGGAGAAATAGCTTGATCATGTTCAGACTTGGATCGCAGAGAAAGCCTTCGAATGCGAACTGTTGTGCTTTATAGAAGTAATGCGCTGCAAACTTCGTGTCATTTGGATATATGCCACGGCATTGACCTCCAATAGCTAGAACCATGTGGAAAATAGCTTGAGTGGCTCTCCGGTCTTGTTTGCGGTCTCCACCAATAATGTTCTCGAAACTGAGCGCAGTGTATATCTCATCACTTGAGAAGAGATCAAGTATAGCACTGGTCTGCAAATTGAATCAGATGGTGCCTCTATGTTATCAATTGAGTACTCACGGCTTCAAAGTAACATTGTATTAATGCTTTTTGATGCTCCACGTCCAATCGACCGATTTCATCAATATTACCATAGGGGCTGGGATCGACTTCTAACATTACGTTGTTGACACCACTTTCTGTGAACGCGGACGGACCCGCATGTCGCTTCAAGACTTGTCTCAGGAACTGGAGATAGGATATGGAAGCTGTCCCGCCCAGATACAGTTGTTCACCTTTGGAGCTGAACAACATGCGACTTCGAGTCTTGTGGGATCCCGGTTGCCATGTCTCGTCAGAAGATCCTGCATCATTCGTGGAATGCTCTGTTCCCGCTTCAGCATCTGGAACATCCACTGGACTGGTCAGGGACGCCTCCGTGAAGGCGCTTCCGGGATCCTCTCGTGAGTTTGTCGAGGCTCGTGAGGGATGAGAATGGTGGTAAGGTGCGTCGAAGATGCATGCTTCAATCTTGCCCCTCTTCCTGCACCCTTGACATGGTTGTTGTGCGTCACACCGTACTTTCGAGTTTCTGCATGGCACACAGGCTTGTACCGAGCGTTTGCGATTCTCCGGAAGCACTTTTGGTCGGGGCATTGGGTATCTTAGAGGCCGAGTTTCTTTGGCAAGACGACGCTCTCTCGAAATATGCGACTCATGTAGCTGCCCTGCTGTGGATTTATGAAATTTGACTCGTGCTATGTACGAAGCCTCATAGCTTGAACACCCTCAGGCGTGTCCCATGTGATTTTGAGTATCCCGTTCTCAAAGTGAGTGTCTTTGATAGATCAGAATAACAAGTGCTAGGTCTGTGCTTCAGTTGGGGTCCTTTCGCTGGAATACGTTGTGGTGTGGACCTTTCTGCACGTCAAACAGGTTCGTTTGTGATCCCGATGAGCCGTCGCGTGTTGGTGGATCCTGATGGTATGCATTGCATTAATGAACTCGAAGAAGTGGGGTTATGATAAGACCTGAGCGGGAGCTACCACAAAGGCTTACGAAGTAGCTAGGATAAGCTGACGATTGGTGGCGAGGAGATGATGCCTAAGTATG
Source organism: Pseudovirgaria hyperparasitica (assembly GCF_010093815.1). Classification (NCBI taxonomy): domain Eukaryota; kingdom Fungi; phylum Ascomycota; class Dothideomycetes; order Acrospermales; family Acrospermaceae; genus Pseudovirgaria; species Pseudovirgaria hyperparasitica. The sequence continues at coordinate 432,866 of NW_022985557.1, forward strand.
ATTGATCCCCATAGCCTAACCTGGGCTAAGCAGATGGATGGTAGTCATATATCAGCTATACGAGACCCTAGTGAAACATGGCTTGAATGCGTGCAGATAGAGTTGCCGCAACACTGCATGGCAGCGGACTTTCGATGCCACAGACTACGGGTATTTCTGACGATATGTATTGTGTGCGTGATGAGATCGATCCTATACCCTTGCTATCTTGATGATATCGTGTCGATCAATGATGGCGATGCGTGACGAGGCGTTTGGCCTCGGGTAACACACCTGGCCCACTTCCGAGGGATCGAGTACGTAACCGAAGCTCAAATACATTATCGGTCCTTTCCGATTGGTTCGCTGGTACACTCGTCAGTCTACCTTGGTACTATCAAACTATCAGTTCAACTGCTACACCGCATCGCAAGTAAGTTTTCGGCAGATTGAAAGCTACCTGACGGTATATGACCACAACCCGTATTAGGACATGGAGCCTGGAGGTTGTATCAACGCCCCGGCGGAGATCAAGTTTAATTTGACTTCCTAACTCGACAACGTCTTACGCATACATATTTTCAATACCTACTTGGGTCAAGAGCAAGGATATCAAAATTCGAGAACATCGAGTTTGGATTTAGCAATATTCAGCAATGGCATCAGGAAGCGTGCGCAGCGTGCGCGCCATGTTTGAGCTCACTGATCGTAAATACATCGTCACTGGTGGCGGGCAAGGTATTGGATATGCAGTCGTGCATGCAATCTGTGAAATGGGCGGAGACGTTGCAGTTCTAGACATTGTCGATAAGCCGCTGGAAGATCTGGACGCAGTTGCAAAGAAGTTCAATCGCAAAGTCACTTATCACCAGGCCGATGTCAGTATCGAGGAGTCTTTGAGATCTGCATTCGCAGCAGGATTGAAAGCACTTGGAGGACTGGATGGAGTCTTTACTTCGGCAGGAATAGCTATCGACAAGCCATTCACGGAGCAGTCCTGGGCTGAAGTGGAGAAGATTCAGAAGGTCAACGTAAGTTTTATGCGAAAGGGAGGACTATGGCAAGGGGCAGAGACTTATATGCTCTAGGTTTTGGGCACATTCTTCACGGCGCAGATGGCCGCAGACGAGTTCAAGAAGCAGAACAAACCAGGCAGCATCGTCACAGTCTCATCCATCACTGCTCACTGTGTCTTGCCCGGCTATCGCATGACGGGATATAACGCAAGTAAAGGAGGCGTGAAGATGCTCACCTCAGCTCTCGCTGTTGAACTTGGGCCCAAGAACATTCGTGTCAATGCCATAGCTCCAGCATTTACTGACACGGCTCAGACAAAGGTAAGAAACATTAAATCCACATCGGAACAACATCATTGATGAACTACAGGCTGCTCGTGATGTTGCTCATCCAGAGGCAGTACATCACATGTACAATGCAGCGCCCCTGAAGCGGATTGGAACAGTAAACGACATTGTTGGTGCAGCCATTTATCTGCTGAGCGATGCATCTGCATATACAACGGGATGCGAGCTTACTGTTACGGGAGGCATCCACCTGGGCAGATCTACGGATCATGCAATGTACGAATAGATACCTCGAGATGTGGAAATGAAAGGTTATGCAACTGCGTCCGACTCCGCCCATACTATTGAAACTAGCCCACAAAGCTGACACCGTTCTGAGCCTGGTGTGTACTTTTTCGTGAATTACATTCATCAAGGGGCATGCTCCGATCTACAGAACGAACCTCGTGTAAAAATCTTCATGTTTTCTCTGCATAACTACCGCTGAAGCCTGAACGACCGCTAATGCTCAAGGTCTACAGCTTTACTTTTTTAGCATTTGCTTGTTTCGATCAAGCAGCCCCACATAAGACATCGATATGCAAGTAATGTTGATTAACAAATGTAACCCCTTTCTCTCTCTATCTCACGGAACGACCGAACACCAACTCCATACCGAAGCCGCATCGGATCAAGACCCAAGCCCTATCATCGCGACGGCGGACTCTCTAACAACAAACGTCTCCTACTTCGGCACGCGACAGGCGCAGTCTAACCCCGCTTCGGCAAACACTCAAAAATACCCGGTCCCAAACTCTTCAGTCGCGGGCTGGCCCAACCCTTATTTAGACTAACAACACTTAGTGCGCGTACGACTCCGCCTCGGGCGATCTCCTTCTAATCTTGATATTATCTATTCTTCGAGCGAGCCATTGCCCGAAGAACGTTTGAAGCCATGATAGCAGTGCCTCGGTCCGTGAGCGTTGTGGTGTGCCCTTGATCCGAGCCTATGTTTTGGCCATGGCCTGGGATGTCGTGGCTGAGTGAAAGATGCCGTTCCCTGCTATCAAGTAAACTCTCCTCCCCTATCGAGATAAGCTATACGCGGAGCGTTATGCTCATTAGCTTTTAACGGCCCGTATGCCCTGAGGAAAAGGGTGGAGACAAGGCAATTGATGAAACGACTCCTCTTTTTGTAGCAATACTGGATCACTGAGTACGTGTGTTACAGCTTGTGCGACTGTGTGGGGTCATTGTTAGAGTATACAACATACACACCAGGCCTCTATCCTAGAACAACATGGCAGGCGAACGCGACATGGTAGTCGTCGGCGCCGGTAAGTCCCCTCGTACTCCCTTCAACATGCAATCTAACAAACCAAAAGGCTGGTTCGGTCTCGCCGCTGCAAAAGCCTACATCGAACTGCACCCGGACGAGGACATCCAAGTCCTCGAATCCGCCGCGACATGCGGCGGCACATGGGGTCGCGACCGCCTCTATCCAGGCCTCAAAAGCAACAACCTGCACGGCACATACGAGTATCCCGACTACCCGATGAGCGAAGCCCTCTACGGCGTCGCACCCGGCCAACACATCCCAGGCGCCGTCCTCCACGCCTATCTCACCGACTACGCAAAGAAGTTCGGCGTCTACAAACGCACGCAGTTCAACACAAAGGTCACCTCGCTCGCGCCCTCTGCCGCCGGCGGCTGGACCATCACCACAACCTCCGACACGAAAGGCCCGGAGACCATCCAGACGAAGAAAATCATCCTCGCGACGGGGCTTACGTCGACGCCCAATTTCCCGACGTATCCGGGCGTGGAAGCGCTCAATGTGCCAATTTTTCATGCTAAAGACTTTTGCATCAATGGCGACACCACCAAAACTGCGAAGCACGCGGTTGTGATAGGAGGTGCGAAATCTGCATATGACGTTGCGTACGCCTATGTCGACGCCGGCGCTACCGTCGACCTCGTCATCCGGCCCTCTGGCAACGGACCCGTATGGATCTCGCATCCGTGGGTGATGGGCGGCAAGAAGCGGCTCGAGAAGCTGCTGCATATCAGATGGATGTCATGGTTCAGCCCTTGTCCATGGGAAGGCGAAGACGGGTTTTCGTGGCCACGGCGATTCCTGCACGGCACGCGTGTAGGCCGATTCATCGTGGACAAGTTCTGGGCTGCGCTGGCGGCGGATGTGGTAGAGTTGAACGGGTACAACTCGCATGAGGAGACGAAGAAACTGTTGCCGTGGAATACGACGTTCTGGATTGGAAGCGGGCTGAGTATTCATAACTACGATCAGAATTTCTTTGATATGATTAAAGATGGAAGAATAAGGGTGCACATCGCGGATGTCGAGAGGCTCTCGGATCATACAGTACATCTAACAACGGGCGAGACTTGCGCGGCTGATGTAGTTGTGTGTTCGACGGGGTGGAAGAAGGAGCCGAGCTTCAGCTTCAGCGGCTTTGGGACAACAGGTATCGGCTTGCCACTGCCACTAGAAGACCAAAAGAAGCTGGCAGCACAGGCCGATAAGGATATTCTGACAATGTTCCCCAGGCTTGCAAATCAGCCGAAGTTGAACTTCACTCCGAAGAACGATCCTTTCCGCCTTTACCGCTTCATCGTTCCCCCGGCGCGGATCAAGGACCGCAATATTGCGTTTGCTGGGCTTGTCTCGTCTGTTAGCACGGCCATCTGTGCAGCTACACAAGGGCTGTGGATTTCTGCATTCCTGGACGGAAGATTGGATAGGCTGGCTAGCTCGGATGAAGAAGTTACAAAGGAGGTCATGCTGCATACGCAATGGGGCAAGTGGAGATATCCGACTGGGTATGGTGCCAGTTTGCCCGATTTTGTGTTTGATGCGATTCCGTATGTGGACCTGATGCTGAATGATCTGGGGTTGAAGGTACGTAGGAAGGGAGGGTGGTTCAAGGAAATTACGGAGCCGTATGGGCCGGAGGACTATGTCGATCTGGTTGATGAGTGGAGTGCGGCGCATATCAAGAGCGGGTAAATGTTTGATGAGCGAGTCGAAAGATTGGATTTTCTGTCCCCGTTGAGCTTATGTATGTGTGTGATGTTGCAAATGAACAACATCACAGGCACTGCAATCGGTAGCAATTTGTGTTATTCCGGTGACAGGGTTGTTGAATCGTGCTCAAGTGTTGCGATAGGCATGTCAGCCATATCTTCATCTGAACTGAAAGGTCAGTATCATAAACATTGATATCTTGAATTCGATATACTACAGAGACTAGTATATTCTACATGGAGGGCAAGTTTCATACAATCTGTATAGATCTTCAACCAATGAAATGTTAGTTCTTCCAAAACCATCCCGTCCAAGTACCCTGCCAGACATGGATGGTTGATCCCGAGACAAATAAACCCCCCAAGCTAAGCAGAAAAAGATTTCAGCACGAATGAGAACATCCCATACCTTCGACCCTACAACATCAACAGGCATCAACAGGTAATAACAGCCCGGCTCCAACATCATCGCAGCCGTTCATTGGACATTCGTGGGAAGCCTCCATGACAGCTTGCATAGTCGTCTTCAGTGTGGTCGGCCATTTCATGCCTGCTGACAGCCTCTCTACATACACACATCCATACACTTGAAAGCTCATAAGCAACGATCAGCCCTGATATATCGTCTTTCATCCGACATTCAAGAGACAATTTTTGGTTTCTTTCGGATATGTGGTCTACATTCGCCTCTGATTCACTCATGGTCCACATGAATATCTGGCTTATACTGCTTACTCTCCTAGCCGTCATCTTGTATATCGTGTTGCACGACCGCATGTCTCCACCCGAGTATAAGCCCGTCGCAGATAACGGTGTCTTCATCAAGATTACTCCTTTTCCATACTCCAACAACAACAACGACACCTCCAAGAAACAGGCGCCACATCTAGACATAACCATGATCCTAGACAGCGCAGCCCTCACCACATTCCCCTATGCTCTCGCCATCCCCGTCGAGGAAAACGGCATCAAACTACCTACATTCGACAAGAACCCCATCTTCGCATACGACGACAAAGGAAACCTGCCTCTCCACACACACATCAACACACACGCCTCCCCACCCAGACGAGAATGGTTCTTCCTCCAACGACACCCCCACGGCAACATCCGATTCCAGCTCCGCGTCGCCGCCCACGACACCAACCACACCGACCCCCGAACCTTCCCACACCTCCGCTACGACGCCAAAGGAGCATTCACCGGCGCGCTCAACACCTTCATCCCCCAGCCCCCGTCCCACCAACCCTTCACCTGGACCCTCACATTCGACCTGCGCAACATGCCACCCAACGCCCTCGCAGCATGGACATGGGGCGAGTACCACCCTGCTCTCAGTCCCGTCCTCACCACACGCGGCACACCCGCCGCCGCACTCAACACCGTCCTCGCCATCGGCGCCCTGCACAAATACCCACCTGGCGTAAACGCCGCAGAGAGCTTCGGCGCCTACAGCACGCAGCACACGCCTCCCGCCAATATCACGCAGTGGACCGCCGAGCTAGCCGCGAAAACAGCCTCCTTCTTCCACGAGCCGCACCGCGCATACAGGCTCTTCTTCGTGCGCAACCCGTACCGCGGCGGCGCAGGCATGTGCGCGTTTGCGCAATCGCTTGTGCTCGCGTACACGGACGGAATGTCCGGTCCGGATCCCGGCGTTACGCGGGACTTGGTCGCGCGGAGGCTCGTCCAGAGCTGGCTGCGGCTGGTAGAAACGGCGGCGGATGTGCGGGGCTCGGCGCGCTGGTTTAATGGGGGTGTGGGCTTGTACTATGGTGCTTTGCTGCCGTGTGGGTTTGGGATGATGTCGTGGTCGGGCGTGCTTGTGCTGCTGAATCGCTTTGCGGCGGCGTATTATACGTCTGAAGCGATAGCCTGGACTAACGATGAACTTACTGCGGCACCTGCGTCCCGTGAGACGATCCATATGCAGGCCGAGTTTCGCGGATTCATGTATTTCGTCGGTCTGGCATATGAGTTGCGCAACACGCCCAACGCGCCCGATCTTGATAGTTTAATGGTGCAGATTGTTGCGAATGAGCGCGCGGGACTGCATGATCATGTGCAGACATGGAAGAATACGGTGGCGCTGTATCTGGGACAGAAAGGCTGGGATGGCTTCGAGGCGATGATGGATGGGGCGTTCATGATGCCTCACCCGGATAGCTTCGCGTATCTGGGCATGAGGTGTGTTAGGCAAGATCTGTATGGCTTTGAGCTCGGGTTTGCGGAAGAGTGCCTTGATGGGTCTGAAGAGGAGCGCGTGGTGTACGGTCTTGTCGTGGGGTCGAGGGCGGAGAAGGCGGGCGTGAGGAATGGCGATGTGGTGGTGGAGCATAAGTCGTCGACGTTTCGGCCGTTGGTGGAGGACTATGAGGCGAGGATGGTTTTGAGGGTCAGGCAGGGTGAGAAGGAAGTGGAGATAGAGTACTGGCCGAGGAGTTGGGAGGAGGTGGAGGCGTATCAATGGATTCTTGCGGACGCTGAGAAGGAGATGAGGAAGGGGCCGGGTCAAATCGTTGTTGGAGATGCTTGAGCTATGTGTAGCCAGTCATGCTTTCGGCTCTTATTCTCTTGAACTCTGTTGATTCATATTTCTGCCATCATGCCGGGCTTTGCGATCCCCACAGCCTCCTACATCTTCCTAGCTGGCTCCAGAACAATTCATCACCACGACAAAACCCACATCACACCACATCCTCTTCACCAACCCTCACCACCCCCTCCACCCCAATCCTCCGCGCCACCTCCTCGACCAAAACCCCCGCAACCCCCCCCCCCCCCCCCCCCCCCCCCCCCCCCCCACCCCCCTCCCCCCCATGACTCGTCACAAACCGCCGCATATGCACGCCCACCGCCGCAATCTTCCGCTCTCCCTCCCCCTCACCCACCCCCACCCACACGCCCGTATGCTCCGTCGTGCCCGCGCACACCCCGTACCGCGCACACGTCGCTATCAGCGCCTGCTCCAGCATACACACGTAGCGCCTCGGCGTCAGGCCGTGCGAGCGCAGGTCCAGGATCGGGTAGGCGACTAGTTGGCCCGGGCCGTGGAAGGTGGTTTGGCCGCCGCGGAGGGCGTAGTGGACTTCGGCGGCGCCGTTGTGGGAGAGGGTTGTCTTTTGCGCGGGGGTCAGGGTGTCTTTGTCGCGGCGGCCGAGGGTGTAGACGGGGTGGAATTGCGCGGTTATGATTGCTGGGGGTGGGAGGGGGGTGTGGGTGGCTTTGGCGGAGAGGAAGGATGCGACGAGGGTTTCTTGGAGGGCGGAGGCGCGGAGGTAGGGGATTGGGTTGGGGATGTGGATGTGTCGGAGGATCATGGTGATGGTTGTGATGAGGGAGTGGTGATTCGAGGCTTGGGGTTATTGCGAGAGCATGTTGCTGGCTGGCTGGCTGGTTGGCGAGAGTTTGAGACGGAGATGGAAGTTTTGTATAAGTGAAGCGGATAGATGTTAAAAGTGACGACGTTAAACACGGGCCGTGCTCAGCCCTACCCGCACGGTCTGTGCGCTACCGTCAGTGGGGAAAGATCTTGAGCTGCTAGCTAATTAATCCATACTCGAAAACTCTCATCCTCACTCATATCCAACTTCATACACACCTCACACACCTCAACCACACCCACCAACCTCCAAACACGCAACACCCAATCCACAGAACCAACTCAATCACCCACAATGGCACCCACACCACGACAACCACCACACACCCGCAAACCCAACCCCCACAAACGCGCCAAACTCCCAACCAGTACCTCCCCCCTCCCTCCCCCTCCCTTTCCCTTACCACACAACCTCCACTAACACACCTCTCTCCAAAGCAACGAAAATCACAAAACGCCCCCTCCCGCACCCCCCCCTTCCCACCCCACACTCCACCGCCCGACAAACAATCTACCTCCGCCCCACCACCCCCTTCATCCCAACCATCAAACGCATCCGCACCCTCCTCGCCCACATCGCCGCGCGGCGCACACAAGCCCTGATCCCCCGCCGCGGCACCGAGAGCCTGACGGCTGCACACGTCGAGACGGTTACGCTGGAGGAATTGAGGCGGGGGAGGAGCGGTGGTGGTGGTGGTAGTGGTAGTGGTGGTGCAGGGACCAGGGCGGACGAGGCGGTGTATGTGAGGGCGAGTGGGAGGGCGATTGAGCGGGCGTTGGGGCTGGCGAGGTGGTTTTTGGAGAGGGGGGAGGGGGTGAGGGTGCGGACGGGGACGGTGGGGGCGGTGGATGATTTGGTTGTTTGTGAGGAGGGAGAGGGGGATGGGGATGGGGATGGGGATGGGGATGGTGGTGGAGAGGGGGGAGAGGAGGCGAGGGTGAGGTATATTAATTTTGTGGAGGTGGCGGTTAGTGCGCGGTGAGTGGAGGGCTGCTGGGGGTGGTGGTGTAGAGTGTATTAAACAAAGGCTGCCTTGAAAATAATTGCTCATCAACAATGGGTGCTTCTTAGCTTAGAGCACGCAGAAACGATGCATGGAACATGAATGGGTACAACGGGGGCTCTCCAACCCTGTCCAGTCTATAGTTACATGAACAATGCGCAAGGCGTACGCCATAGACTACTAAACATAATACAAATTCCCACCCTCGAGGTGAGATATCCCCAACGGAGGAGCGTTGCCGTGTCTATCGTACAACATAATAATACAACTGGCGCCCGAAGCCATGCCGACCATTCTTTTTTTAGATATATAATCTTACAGTTTCCCAATGATCCCTCCCCATCCCCCAGCCATCACTCAAGACAAGTCCTTCCTCAAATCCTCAATCTCCTCCGCACTCAAGTCCTCCGCAACACCCTCCAACTCCCTATACGCATCCTCATTCGCCCGGGCCATCGCCGCCGTCCCCGCGATTTCCCGCTCCTTATTCCGCACATCTCTGCGCTCGCGCCTGCTCGCCTTCCGGCCCAGCACGATCGGATTCTCCAGCCTGACTGAACCGTCCTCGTTGATCTCGTAGTAGTCCGTCTTCCTCGCGCCCTTGTCGCCCCCGCGCTTCGCTTGCCTGCCCTTGCCCCGCACGTCGTTGTGCCCGAAGCCCTTCTTCGGACGGCCGGTGCGCACGTTCTTCGGGACGCGCGTTTTGGCGCCGAGGGCCCAGAGGTCGCCCCATTGGGATTTGCGGGCGTCGCGGTAGGCTTGCTTGCTGTAGCTTTGTGGGACGGTCCAGCGGTCGAGGGTGCCGGCGGGCGTGCAGACGTCGATGATGACGTGGCCGCGGCGCTTTAGAGGCTGCAGAATCATGCGTGGTAGGCTTAGAGTGTTGATTGCGGGGGGTTTACGGGCCTCTTGTCTGATCTCGTCGGAGATTGTGATGTCCTCGAATTCTTCCTCTGCGTCCTCGAGGTCGTAGGGCGAGTAGACGACGTCGTGATCGGGTCCGCGGTTTTGGGCGGGCGAAGGCGCGAGAGGCTCATAGCCGGCGAATGCGGCGTCGGTGGCATGTGCGCCTTGGGAGACGCCTTGGGCATGAGTGTCGAATTCTGCGCGACGCTGGTCGCGACCGCGCTGCACCGCAATGTAGCTGAACTGTATATCTTCGTGATTGGAGTGGGCGATACCGACAATGTTTTGGAGGTAGGCTGGGCGGGTAAAGCGTTGACTGAAGTAGCAGAAATCTTTGCGACCGACCATTTCGCCTGGGATGGTGTACATTGGGCATTGGACGTGGTTGGTGCAAGGAGCTACGATCATGCCGGTTTCTTTCTTCCATGTCGGTCTGTCTCTGTTCTCGTATTCTGGCTCGACAATGGGTACAGAAGGATCTTGGATATGTCGATTGAGAAGCATTTCTCGAGCTGCACCTATAGCTTCGAAACCTCGTGGAAGCCCCTTCTCCATGAGGATGAGAACTCCCCCGTTGGGATCTAGAAGTGACCACAGGCGCTGAACGTGTCGCTTTCGAACATGCTCCTCTCTTATGCCCAGCAGGTTGTGAGGGGCAATAATTACATCATACAACTTTCGTGGTTCCGGGCCGACTTCTGGTGCCCAAGGAAAGACTGTTTCGGGTAAGCGAGGGAGGAATTGGGTATTCTCCAATATGCGACTGATCCTATGTCGGAGAGTGTCAGACCCAATAATGACAGATTGTCTGGAAGGGGGAATCTCGTCCATGGCGGCAATGTCATCGTGCTCTTCCCTGAGTCTACTAAACTCAGCTCTCAAGATCTCTTGCCAGGCCATGATACCTGCACCACCAGCTCCAGCGTCCAGAACTAATGGGCCGCCTGGCTTCCTCACCAAGCGTTCGATCCAGCCCGATCCAAGTCGCTTGCGCACCTCAACCAACACCGACAAAGCTGAAGCATGTAGGCCAGGAGTCATCGTCGCCAAGTAGACATCCGCATCGACATTAGACATGGATGACTCTCCGGCATCCATGGCGACTGGCATGTGGATCTGATGTGACGGTATATGAGATGGGGTGGCCACAGAAAGGGGGAGATTCTTTCCACCAAATGTTTCATGTGCCCTCTCAGACAGATGCTTATTGCCTTGTCTCTTCAGAATGATTGACGAGGGCTCCTCCCACGCGACAGACATTCTGGCAGTCGAAGGCCACGTTCTCATACGACCAGCCTCGGTCAATGGATGCGTGCGCGCAAAGTCTGAACTGGGTCGTAGAGGGTCGGATGAGACACCTTTGTTCCGCATGGCCTCCAGCTCTTCCAATCCTTGCAGACCTTCTTCAGATCCGAAGTCGTACATGCTAGCTGAATCCTCTTTCTCTTCCGCACCCTCTTCGGCCTCTTCCATGTCTTCCGTATGTTCCACTTCTTCCAGCTCCCCCTCGTCATTCTGCCGCAGGAGTATCTGTTTTCCATCTCTTTCGACCTCCGCTACTAGCTCGCCTCTCGCACTAAGCTGCTCTTTCCAATCCGACGCCATGAAGGTTGCCTTCCCATATAGTCGCTCATATGATCTCTCTTCCCCTTGTGACAAGAGACCTGGTGGTAATTCGTCTCCGAATCTTTGCCTCGCACTCCGTGCAGCGGTCTCATTCTGCTCTGCCGTTCTCTCGACAATAAGTGATTGTAGAGTCGGATCCGCGCTATTCCCGGATATCTCCTCTGTTCGAACACCTCCCGTGAGATTAACCCCCGCATACAGCGTACGTCGTGATGGAGCGTTGCGCTTTGGTAGAGGCGTCGCGCGCCGTCCATGCGAGCTGAAACTCGTCAAATATCGCGGAGAGCTATTGATGCCACGGACGTGTGCTCGCGCCAGGAAGCGCAGTCTGCATGTTATACATACTGGGCTCAACGAGCGACCCGAAAGCATGACTACGTTGGCGAGAAGATGAGGAGGATTGGCACACTACATTGAACCTGCAATGTTCAAAAAGTTTTGGGTTGCAGGTTGCTGCTGACTAGCCCGCTGCTGATTGGACGCCACTAGTCTAAAAACTAGGGGCACCCGGCTTGGAGATCCTAGCCAAGACACGATTGGATGCGGAGCCCAAAACTTAGAGCCATTAGCTGTGACAAGTCAGAGACACAGTAATTAACAGCAGTATTTTGGAGTGTTGCAGTAAAGAGAGAAGATATTGAATTTAGGAAAGTACGAGCGATTTGAACTATTTCTTCCCCTTCACCTGGCAGACCACTCCGACAGCCTGATTACCACTCCGGAAGCCGCCCTTCAGATCCATCCCATAGAATCTCCCAACCATTTGAGATTCTACGCCCCTACAAAAAGCATGCCAAAGTGATCTGCCTCATTAATGTCTTGCCATTGGCCCACACATGATGATGATGATGGTGCGTGTTTTGTGATTTTCGATTTCGTCCCCGGTTTTTAGTGCAACCTCCCCAGACATGATCCAGACGTGCCGAATACTCGCAAAGAAAGCAAAGAAGAGACATGAAGTAACACGATTTGGGGGGAGTGAAGTTTAAGTTGAGTAGGATAGCAGCAATATTGAGAAACCGAGACATTGCTCAATCCTCTACATCTCTGGTCGAGCGCGTCCCTCCAAACCGTCTTCGAGGCGAAAATCCCGGGAGTCGACGAGACAAGAGCAGACCAAAGGTCCAAAAGTCCGAAAAGTGTCGCCCATCGAAGAATTGACGCTGACGAGGAACCTGGAATAAGAGCGTATGGATTACCGAGAGATCTGTTGAGGAGAGATGTGTAGTCTTTGCCTGTGCCATGGAAGTTGAAGCCATAGAAAAGGACTCATATGCTGATAAGATGCAGGCCAGCCGTCTGGGTAAAGAAAAGACGGCGAGGCCGCATTTCCCACATGAGAGAGAGATGCCACATTCCAGAGAATACGGACATCTTCGAGTAAAGTGCATGAGTAGAGAGAATTTGACGTGGACTACTCCGCTTCAGTTGTATCAATAGCCTCCCTGCTGGTATTGATCCCCACCGCGTTTGTTGGCAGAGCGGAGTTGCCTATGGGAAAACAGGAAATTAGCAACTCTGTCCACGGCACTCCCCCCGCGCCAAGCGTCATCATCGAGCACTAAACGCAGAGGAGAGGAGGATCTTACAGGGACCAATAAATCGCACTCACATTCCAGTACCCCCTTCGCGGGCATTCACGGGACCACGGCGTTTGTCGTTGACAGCACCAGCAGCCGGTGTTGGGGCTCCGGTGGCAGCACCAGTTCCAGTGACGTGACGGGCACGCCCCTTGTCATCATCGTCGGCTTGGCCCTGGTTCCCGGCAGCCTGAGCAATGGCCTGGGCATTCTTCTGGTACTTGTATACGGTCCAGTCAAAGACGTAGTCGTACTGGAATCCTTCACGGACGAAGAGGTCACGGAAGATCTTACGGAGGTATGAGTAGTCGGGCTTGTCGTCGAAGCGAAGGGAACGCGTGTAGTTGAGGTAGATGGCAAACTCGTTGGGGAATCCACGGCAGAGAACTTCGGTAGGAGTGGTCATCTTCTTCTCCATGATACGGTCGTACTTTTGCTTCTTCGTGGCAGCCTTGAGTCCTTGCCACGGAAGGGATCCACGGCAGAAGTAGAGCATCACATATCCGAGGGATTCCATATCGTCACGACGGGATTGTTCTATCAATGTAAGCAATACGAACGCGGGATAAAAGGATGGAAGTGTACGTACCGACGCCCAAATGGGTGTTGATACTGGCATAACGGGCAGTTCCAGTCAGGTTCTTGTTCTCTCTGTAGGGGATGTGGAAGTGAGTCTTTGGATCTCTGTACTTCTTGGCAAGACCAAAGTCGATCACGTTGACCTGGTTGCCCCGTTTCCCAATGCCCATGAGGAAATTGTCCGGTTTGATATCACGGTGGATGAAGGACTTGGCGTGGATGTATTCGATACGCGAGATGAGCTGGTCGGCGAGTAACAGGACGGTCTTCAAGGAGAATTTACGGTTGCAAAAGTTGAACAGGTCTTCCAAACTGGGGCCGAGGAGATCGAGCACCATGGCGTTGTAGTCACACTCAGTACCGAACCAGCGTACGAAGGGAATTCCGACACCACCAGCAAGGGACTTGTATACACGGGCCTCATACTCGAGTTGTGGATGCTTGGCCTTGACAGACTCAAGCTTGATGGCAATTTCCTCGCCAGAGATAATGTTGGTGCCTATTGAGATTAACCTTCAGCTTGATAAAGAGATTTGTGCTGACTGACCGAGGTAGATGTCACCAAAAGAACCACTACCAATCTTACGACCGATTCGGTATTTGTTTCCGACACGGAGATCCTATACTGGAGTTAGAAGGTCTGTTATAAAGCTCTAGTAGGACGCGTACCATTGTCGTCATGTTTGAGGGGCTGTCGTCGAGGGGACGAAGGCCTTGAGGATATGTATTGGACGGGTTGGATAAGAGGATGAGCTGCTCGTTATCGAGGGGGTGAAGTGAGGATGGAGTATTTCAAGAGGTCAGCCTGCGTAGGAGGTTCCGGTCAGTATAAAGTGGAGTAAGAGTAGGTGAGGAGGTTGGCGTGTCAAGCGAGGCGGTGTGTTCGAGGCTGAGAGAACAGGTGACTTGGGCAGCCGGAAAGGCAGGATGGTATATGGCTGCTGAAGGAAAGAATACAAGGAATGGAAGAGGATTGAAGGTGATGATGACGAAGAATTGATGAAGAGTAGGGTGCAGGGACAAGGTGGTGGTGTACGTACTTATTATGAAGTATGGTGCCGAGCCTTGGGAGTGAAGTGGGCGAGGGCGGTGGAGACGCTTGAAGCCCGAGCGGAGAAGAGCAAAGAGCAAGCCGCGAACAGAAGGCGAGTGTGGCAAAGAGGAAGCACACAAAGGCAGAGCTGAAACAGAGTGGCAAGCAAACCGGGATGTTGATATGAAGCCTTCGAGGAATGTTGGTCTCGAAGGAGAAGAGGAGAGTGAGTTGTTGGGAGGTGAGAGTGAGAAGCAGGAAGGCCGAAGTGAGGTGGTGGTGGTGGTGGTAGTGGTGGTGGTAGAGTGGTTAATAGTGGAGGTGAAGGGTAGCGCGGCTGGGTGGGTGCTACTAACCTTCAAGGTTAATTTAGGTATTCAGGCTTAGTTAGCAGTCAGTCACTTTACAAGCAAGGAAGGCGAGCAACCAAGCAACCAAGCAACCAGGCCAGCTATTATTACAGTGTTGCAGTATTACTTAGACAACGGACAGTGGACAGTGGACAGTGCGCCCTGCAAAAAGACTCTCTTCTTGTTCCGAATGTTCCAATGGCCTCGAAGCTGGACGCGCGCGAGACGACGACCACCTACACACTCACGCACTCTCTGTCTGACAAGCTTTCTGGTCACTGTCGACGACCGGTGGACAAACGCGCCCTTTTGCTGGGAAAACCCCACTTTGCCTGAGTTGTGAAAAAAGGTAAATTTGGAAATGTGGTCGGTTCAATGTCACTGTGTCACGTGTGAACCCGCCCAAACAGTGAAGAGGACAAGAATAGAAACTCACGTTATATGAATGAAGCCGGTCCGGAAAAGGGTTCAAAGAAAGCAAAGCGGCAGCCCAAGTCCGCCCAACAAGCTACGTGTGTGTGCGGTGTGTGGCGCCCTTGCTGTCAGTGTGTCAGTGTGTCAGTGTGTCAGTGTGTATCTTGTCGGCCAACTTCCACTTGACACGCTTTGTGCCACACCCTTATTACTGGTGATGATATTATATGCCCGACCTTGCATCGATACCCCCGACTATCCCTCTCACCATCAATCCAACCTCTTTTGTGTCTCGCTCTTCTGCTTACTGTCACGTCACTGGTCTTACGCTCCAGTGCCCTTCTGACAAATGCCTCATCAATGCCTCACTTCCTCGACGCGAGTTTCATCAACATTTACCTACTAATTACCCATAACAATCCTGATTTCACGCTTGCGAACCCTGCTCGCTTATCGCAATACCACACCGCCGGATTGTTACTTGGTCCACATCGACGTGTTGTTTTCCTTTTGTCCCAAAAATGTCCGAGACGGTTTGCATTTGCGGGAAACTCGATTCTCTACTGTACTGTACTGTGCTGCACTCGTTTCGTTGGCTCGCTATTATCCTGTTGACGAGCTCAAGCCCGAGCTAGCCGCTGATTACTCCTCTAGACGCTGACCGGACAGGCGACAGGGGTGCGGAGCGACGGTCAGCAGGCCTCCTGACTGTTCGCCTTCCACACAGCACTGCTATTCCAGAACACCGGCCTAACATTCCTAGACCCATGGTAATGCTGAATGCATGCTGACAACTGACCACCTCTCAACAATGGTACAGCAAGCTTTTAGGCTTCCCCTCATCTGCGCGACCTTCCACCACTCCGCCTTCAATGAACCTTATGCATGGCCCTTGGCTTGTATTCGTAGATTAACAAAAACCTTGCAAACGATTGTCTTGCCATCGTCAACAGTCGACGTGTCTGTCGTCCAGAACGTACACTGCGGCATTCTATTGGCTTGACGTGTCACAATCTTGTTGACCTTGAGCATAAGGCCGGCCTGTATGATATAGTCTCCGAAACGTCGTCCATGCTTTGCACAAATCCGATGTTAGTTCTCCAGCGCCTTGGTTGGTAGCTAGTGTTATCTCCTTAATACCATGGGTGTGTTGTAAATACTTCTTTCATATACCGTAGCCGTGTATATCATCTTCGGACTCCTACTGTACCCTTGTTCTTGAAGCCCAAGACTCTGCAAACATGTGGCTCGCCGACCGGGTATAATCCAACCACAAAACTCCGTGTTATGTAAAGCCCCCTATGTCCCGATCCGTTTCTTTCAAAAGTCATCATCCAACAGTTTGCTGTGGCGCCGCCATGCTCATTCTCAGCTGCCTTTCTCGCTGATTCGCTTGTAGCGTGAGTCGATCCACAGCATAGCTCAGTCTCTCCTTCTTCAATCTCATCTGCTTCAGCTTCATCACTTCCGACGGGCCCAGCTTCTCTCCATTTCCACCCGCCACACTTCTTCTCCCCGACACAGTCGAGTTTGGTCGTGTTGGCTTGCTGGCCGAAGATTCGCTACCTAGACGGCCCTCATTCAGATCGAATTTGGCCATGAGAGACTTCTCGCGCCGCTCGAGTCTGTCCAGATAATTTGAGACCCGGTTGAGGAGAGAGTCAACTTCGGGGTGTATTTCGGAGACGAGGGAGGATTGAGCGGTTTGGAGGTCTGGTTCCGATATGAGTTCAAAGTGCTAGTCGCTTGTCAATTTCTAGGCAAGTAAATCGCGTAAGAGCTCGCGCCTACTCTCGTCGTTTGCAGCACTTTGGCCAACCGTGGGAAGTCCTGGACCCCGCTGTCGAGTACCGAGATAGAGTTATCTAGCAAGCGTCGCGATGTCTCGAGAGAGTGCACGCAGCCCTCGAGGGAGGCTGCAAGAGACATGTTGTGTGGACTGGATGCAATGGTAGAGGTTGTGCTTGCAAATCACTTGAAACGAGTAGCCGATAGATGTTGTGCCAAGCCAAACACTTATGTCATCATTTGTTACTTGCCAAGCCACTGTAATTAATCCAATAGCTTCTTTGACTTTGACTCCGGATCAGGTCCATCGACGACCTTTCCACCACGACTTCATCACTCGACCCCTCAGAAACTGTCCAATTCGCAAAATCCAATCACACAATGTCATACCTCGGAAGAAAGTGGCCGGCGCCCGTCGGTACGTTATTCAATGAGCACCCACTGTCCATGTTCCAAAGCTAACGAAGCTGCTACAGCCCGACCCATGATCCCCTTCTACGCTGCCGGTACGTACTGAGTGATTTCATCTTTCACGAAGGCTCAATTAGGCAAACACATATGCAAAATATACCATCAGCGAAAAAATAGAAGATCGCAACCTTGCCGACTTTACGGCGCACCCACAAGATATCAATGCACTTACACTCGACCAGGTCTCATCGTCATGTACGGTGTCAACTCCTTCGCTGGCGCTCTCGCTCAATGTGCGTAATCATACTCTCGTCCTTGCGTTTTATTGTCGTCCCATATCTGACCCCATTCTAGCCGACGAGTACAAGAACGACCCGCGCAACCCGGCGTCCAAGAGCTCTGATGCCCACTAGAGTGTGACAAGGACTGAGTAGTGGATGATACGGTGGGCGTGTCCGCTATACAAGCACAGGCGGACCAAGCAGATGTACATATGCTATAGACAAGAAGCGATCACAAGCATCAAGAGTTGCGGATGTCACAGTATCTCGTTGATAAGGCCGAACATACCATGATATGATATTACCAAATACTTCCACCAACGCCATGCATTTAAAAGTGCCGCAGACACCTTTACAGTTTTCCGCAAGACCGAAGCGATAATTGAGATAACCCAAACCTAGGCTTACAAAGGTATTTGACGAACATGGCTGGTACTACACAAAAGGTATTATTCATACATGTCACCTTCCACAGGGACTCCAACTTCCCGACTCGAGAAACCCAGGTGCCCCTTCCCCATGACGCCCCACATGACCTCTCCCGTCCAGTCTTCCCTTCTGTCTGTGTTCTTCTCTGGGTGGCACGCCGCCGCGATAGCTATACTACAGCTTGCAGCAACCGGCATCGCCACTCTGAACTTCTTCGCCCCGACCGCCAGTATCCCAACAATCAAGAGGCCCGTAGCACAGATAACAAGCACGATAGCAAGGGGCGAGTATCCACAGCTCATAAAGTTGTCAACGGGAAGCTGCTGCGCGGACGAGGCGTCCTGCGAACTCGTTGTATTCCCACCTGACACCTGCTGTGAGGCATACGAATACGTCTCGACATTGACCAGAAAAATGCTCTGCGAAACCAGCCAGTGCAAGAATCCCGACGCTCCCATCAACGGCAGCGCAATCCGATACGGCAGTTGCAGAAAATACGTATCGCGCTGCGCGCCCCTGGGCACGGTCGACACACGGAGACTCTTGCGCACGCGGGCGTACGAGTTCCACTCCTGGCTCAGGAACATGGACGTGAACAGGCCGTTGTAGGTGAAGTACATGAATGAGAGGATGGGCTGGGCGGCATTGGCGACGAGCACGTTTGCGAGCAGACCGCTGGCGCCCGACGAGGGGATCTCCCAGCTGATCATCGTCATCGGGTTGATTTCGCCGAGGCCGAGTTTGGCGAGACTGCCTATGTCGCTGGGGCCCGTGATGGCGCGGCGGCCGAAATCGAACAGGAATGTTACGAGGGCAAAGGCAAAGGAAAACATCGACATGCATGCGATCCAGCGTTTGACGGATGCTGCGGTGTACCAGCGCCGGTGTAGCAGCTGGAATCGCCGGGGACCGGTATGCCAGATGTATTTCGAGTTGGTGATGTCGGTCTTGGAGGTGAGACACATGTCTCTGCTGAACATATCCTCTGACGATAGAAACGAAGCAACACCGTCTCCCATGGTCATCAGCGGATTCTCCTTGACGCCGTAAGCCAGATAAAACATTATTGATGCTTTTAGAGCGTTGAGGATAATGACCACAATGGCAAGTATGAGGGAAAATTGGATTTTGCAGTACTCGTTGGTTTTTTCCGAGTAGCACTCGTTGATATCGTAGTAGAATGGCCGCCAGCCTGAGGAGTTTGTGTAAATCCCGGAAATGCGGTCTCGGCAAGGATCATCATACACTGGATACGAGGAGCAGGTGGAATACCGCACATTCTGTTGGTTGCAAATCCATCCGTAGGGATCTACTTGGTACTCGCCAACAACTGCGGAGGAGGAATGACAGATTACTTCGATCTCAGTTGAGGAGTTATAATCGGTTGCGGGCATGATAAGGGATGCGCGGTTAGTGACAAAGTCCTGGGCGTAGGCTCTGATACAGTCGTCCCTACTCAATGCTTCAACATTCGGCGAACCCTCCTTGATCATGCGATGGAGGTTCAAAAGATCGGCTTCATAGAGATTTACGTGGTCGAGCACCCAGGTTTGATTGTCTGCAGGTGGGTTCAAAAATGCTTCCGAAACTGTGTATATCGAATACTCATTGGCGGCGATGGAGCTGTACACGGCAGAGTTGTAACTACTGCTTGTCAGCGAGGTGAATAACACGTACGACGACAACTGACAATAGATGTAATGGTAACGATGAGAAGCCGAGAGCCACCCAAAGAATGGTTCGAAGGGGGCTTATATGTCGCAGATTCCGAAAACTTGGCACTCCAATATCCAGCCAAACTCCCTTTGCATGCGCACTGTCTATTTCAGCTCGCGTTGGAGCAGATAGACACTGCATACAGTAGTTACTTGAGCTCAGGAGCACAGTGCTTAGAATGTTGATGAGGAGATGGAGAAAGGTGTTCAGCGGCCGCATCTTGTCGCAGCTCCCATTGAACAACGTAGACCGGCCCTCCACAACATCGTACTTCGCCGTCGCCCATATCGTCACCACAAGATTGACCACAAAGACAACGGAACTGCCTACCGCACAGGACATCGCGCCCGCCCGCCAGCCCAGAAACTGCCGGTTCCACCATCGCATGAATCGTCCATGTCTGCTCGGTGGTTGTGGTGTTGACGACGACGGCTTCAATCCGGAGTCGAGCATATCAGTTCCATGGTCACCGTGCGCTGTAATGTCCCGTAGAGGGATGTACATGGTGTCTTCATCGTTGGTGTAGATACTCGATCCGTAGAGCGATGGTTTCGAAGACGTTATCGAGGGCGCGGGTAGTTGCAGTGCGTGCTGCTCTGTCACATCGTCGAGCCTGTGATATCCCTGCGGACTCCAGACGTCACGACGCGACATCGTGCAGCAATCGCATAGCAATATTTGGAGGAGGGTGGTAAGAGTCGCGTGGTCCTCTGAGACTGCTCAAAACAAAAGACAAGTTTGCAAATTAAACACACACGCAGCGGGGGGTCGATGTCGATGTCGATGTCGACTAAAGAATTAAAGATGAAGTCAGCCTCCAAGTCTAAGCCCGCATCGAAGAACAGATAGCCAATCTACGCTGTGGCGCTGCCAATGATCCTGTGTAGCCTTCGTTTAAAATAAGTTCGGGGGCAGGTCAGAGGGAAGCGCCACAAGTTCCCCGATTCCAATTCGTTAATTGTTCATGGCGATTTTTAGGCCGATCTTGAAACGCATCCATGGATGCATTAATGCGTTGGGGGCTGAAAAGGAAAGGAGAGATTTGTTGGCCGACCAACGCCACACAGTTGGCTAGACATATATTTTGTGGCAGGACTGAGTGAGGGTGATGGCTCAATATATCGTGAAGCGTAGGTAGGTAGGTGATTACTGGTTACAGAGCGACATTTGTATTCGTGGGAAAAGGAGCTTGAGTGAACCTAGCTTTGCTGTTGGTGTTGGTGTTGGTGTTGGGTTCGTTGCCTAAGGCAGCAATCCATACCCACCTGTACCTTTCTCGCTAAGCTTCTTTTATCTACCGTATACGATCTCGCGGCCTCATAACATGACTCTCCTTCCTTACCCGCCGAGTCGCCGTCTTCAACTGTTGACTCCTCATGCACGGCGAAGACTCTGCTCAGCAGCGAGAAGGCCAGAAAGCCAAAGCAGAATCCCTATATAGACATACCCGAGGCTGCAAATATCGACCGCTCCCTTTCGATAACAGAAAGCAATCTACTCGTCTTCACCAAGATCAGCAGGTATCTCGCTCATACAGGCGGAGCCACTCACTCTAGACGCCAAAACCCAGGAATCAGCGGCACGGAACCGGACTGCCAGGCTGCTACGGTGCCCAATCCATCTGTTGTACCTGGATTTACCATTCGGGGTGTATATCTTGTGGGTGTCGTATACTTGGCCATGTACAACGTAATAGTCTATTAGTCTGCGAGTAAGACACCAGTTATGGGCGCGAGCTAGACGTATGTGATCAGGAATGTAAATGAACGGGAGTCGGTGGAGCAACATACCCATATGATATAACCGTCCCATAGAGTTGAGTAGGGCCGAGGCAGATGGTAGGATTTTCCAGGAGGTCAATGCCTAGGCTCCAACAGATGCGAGGATGTAAGATCCACGATGCAGATTGACATGCTGTCTGATATCAACCAAAGGACTTAGAACTACACCGCATTCCAGACGAGCCTGGAACTTGCTGGGAGGAGACGGTTCAAAGGGAAATCGGTCGGCGGGTATGGTGGGAATTGGTTGAGTGGGAATTTCATTATAGCCCCTATACTGGTACTAGTGTTGTCATTATCGACCTGAGACAATTCACAATACGACTTCCTTGGAATTGTAACGACGATGACCTGTGTGGTCAAGACGAGGCCTGCGTAACGAGCAGTACATATACTATTACCACATCCCGTATGTCGCTCCTGATACCTACTTGACTAGACGGGCCAGACGATAAAGCTGATATAATGTCGCGCTACGAACATGTCATCAATGTGGATCGACAAATGAGGCGACTCGTGGCTAATATACCTACCACCAGCCATCCTGCAGAGTCAAGACGAAGTCTAGACAGGGACCGAATCGCTCGACCTCGCTCGGCGTACCCTGGCAATCGCAGCTGCAGACAAGATAAGCATGATACGCCGATCTTTCACAATTAGAAGCCTACAATCGCCTGCATATACCTGTTTACTAGGTAGACAGACATGTATTTCTGCAGCCATGACGATACTCCGCGAGCACGAACATCTCTTCAAAGCCGTTCCACGCTCCCCATCCCTGTGGCTGCACTCTGCTTTCCGTGTGACCGCGGTCGTAGTACTCTGCATAGAGCTTTTATACTATCACTCGTCAATGACGACTGACCAGCAACAATATCGTATGAATCTGGTCCGGGAGGCCAGTGCTCGCCTCAACCAATCTATGAACGATACCATGGCGCTCAGAGGCGTCAATTTGGTGCAGATTGTATTAGATGATAATCTCCTCTCTCTCCTACAATAAGCACCAATGTACAGACGGATCTAGCGAGAGATAAAAATCTCAAACAGATTATGCATTGCTTTCGACAGCGAGAATAGCATAGTGTATTATAATGGCTGACTATAGGCACGATGAGCTGTCCTAGCCAAGCAAGCACAGAACCTCGAGGATTTTGATACATGGTTTATTGGTGCTTTTGGATGAATGGTGGGTAGGATGTCACGGATAGGACTTGCTCGTCTCGGATACCCCATGTGTCGATGGATATTGGGAGAGATCCATAGAAACTCGACTGAGAATTCTACTTGTTTGTTCATTTTAAATTCACTATATCAGCAGCTCATCATTCAGCATTCAGGAGGCGAGAAACAAGTCACAGGTACTCGCAACATTCTATCGCAAAACAACTGCTCGCGGATTCCACGTGCCCCGCAAGTGACCGTCATCGGCTCAGGGCGTTTTGAAAATCACGAAGGCATCTCTGAGCTTGACCTCAAGCATCTGGTGGCATACAGTCAATGGAGACGCTACTGATGCTTGTTGCTCACCAGTACCAATCCAGTTTCCATGAAGATCCATTGTCTCCAGAAGACATAGCGAATGACCTTACCCAGCCGTATAGATGGCACATGGATGCCGCGCTATATGCGACTTCTCCCCGGTGTTGTCACATCGCTCCATACCATCGACATCCCCCACAGCAACTCCATTTCCCTGAATCACGCACCATGAGCGTGGCAGCAGGAGCCACTCTATGTGAGTCAAAGAGTATACATGTATCCTAGACAACGAACCCCTACAGTCTTCTCCAGTGCGCGAAATTTCGAAGGTCTGTCCGACAAAGACAAAGACTTCGACGTGAACACGACTGTCCAGTATGCACCACTACCATACGAATACATGCACAACTACAAGGCATCAGCTGATCGACCATCAATCCACAAGACCGGCAGAGAACAGGTCCTGCACACACTTCTAGACTGGACATGGGATGAAGTCCAGTCCGACCCTGTAAATCCATCCCCCCAAAACTTCGTCCCTTTCCTCGCAAGTCCTCATTAACAACAACAGGTAGTCTGGAAAAAATCCCTCTAATGGCCAACCTCACACACAAATTGCCGGGTGCTGCGTATACTCCCTCACGACGACCAATCCCGAAACGGGCCATAAGTCGCTCATCTCGAATCTTCAGGAGGTCCGAGACATCTGCCATCGACTCCAGATGCCTGTCTATTCACCTGAGAGTGTGTATGCACATGCATGGCAGAGGGGCGGTCTGGTTTTGCTCCACAACCGAGGCGTGATGCACAGCGTATCTGGCAAGATATCCCGGTATGGTGAAGGACGGTTATTGTGGCAATGTAATTTAGCTAGTGGGACGGCGCCGTCAGCATGGAAGAACTAAACTTTGCCTGTATACAAGTCCTTGGCGGATGACATGAATGGGTATATCCCAGTTAAAGGAGACCTGTCAGTCATGACAAAAGCACTAGGCAGAAGTGTGGTATTCGAAATATGAAAGAATAAACATGAAAAACCAGGATCTGGCCTGGAGAAGGCAGTATTACCAGCGAGTCCACTACTACTATACTCACTCTCACGCCATACATATTTGAACTCGAGATCAAGTACACCTCTAACATCTCTCTGATTATACTTACATAGCCTATAATGATACATCCGAGAGAAAACAAACCTATATATAGGATCCCAGCCCCTATTCACCGAGGGGTACGACCTGACGCCCAAAAAAAGGGGGGAAAAAGGGGGAAAAAAAAGGAAAAAAAAAGGAAAAAAAAGCCAAAACTCTGCGGGCCAAGGGTCGAACCCAGGCGATTATGCAGGCGAAAACCAGACGAACTGAGTTTTTTGGAAATCCACGTTGTGGGACCACTAGACCATGGCCCCGAAGTGTGGGAACTGAAAGCTACTGTTCTAGAATTGTTTATAAAGGACGTGTGGTCAAGTGAAGGGGGCTTGGGTGGTTGTTGGGGCGTGTTCTTTGGGTCATTTCTTGTCGGGCAAGGGAGATGACGACACTGTTTCTGTGAGCAGAGTGGAGCGTTCCTCACAGGGCGGAGCGTTCCGGTGAACATTACGAAGAAGGTGAACAGTGATGATAGTTTCGTGATGAGTGTCTTTTGGTGCGCGCAACATCAACATGCATAGAGAGCACGCGTTTCACAAACATTTGGCACACGTTCATACAGCACAACTCGTCTTTGTATAAACACGCACACACGCACACACACACACACACACACACACACACACACACACACA